>NC_052147.1:9020200-9185200 GCF_902713615.1 Scyliorhinus canicula
TGGCACTGTTGCTTTTGAGTGGGCTCCTGCCCTGACGGGCTGGTGTGCATCGATGGATGGTGACTGCCAATGAAGATGCTGTTCTGGCCGAAGATTGTGGCTCTGAGATACAGCTCATTGAGGCCCAATTCCAAGAGTTGCGGGATGTTTTTATGGAGGCACACAAGGACATTCTTGAATTAGAGAAATTCAATTGAGCACACCTAACCCTGTCTTCGAGGCCTGGGGTTGGTGTAGCCTTCCAACCAATGGTCCTGTGTTGTCTGTTCCGGATGTCTATCGTGAAGGATTGTGGGTGGTGGAACCGGTTGAGTCATTTCACTTACTCACACTCACTCACTCTCCTCACTCACTCACACCTCGCTCACTCACTCACTCACTCACACACTCACTCACTCACTCACTCACTCACTCACTCACACACTCACTCACACTCACTCACTCACTCACTCACACTCACTCACTCGCTCACTCACACTCACTCACTCACTCACACTCACTCACTCACTCACTCACTCACTACTTCGATCGTTGGAATCCTCGAGAAATGCTGAAGGGTGCTCATTGATCCTGATTCTAGAATTTGGCTTGTTTGTGCACCTGTGAAGAAGTCCCTTGCATTTCTGCATCTCGGTCATTATCCTGGACGTTGCCCCCTGTTGATCATGTTGTCTGCTTGATGTTGTCAATTGTTTCTGTTTACAGGGAAGTGAATCATGTGGGTGTAATTCCTGTACTGTTGATTTTCCTGGTTTAACAAGTTCATATCATGTTGGGCCGAATGTTGAATGCAGGATTTGTGCACAGTCTTTATCCTAAATGTAATTTGGACCTCCCTACATTCGCCAACACTGCCGCCCTTTCACAAATCCCGTCTAGTCCTCATCTATCACCCCGGCACACAATCCTCTATCCGCATCACCGGCACCTTTGCCAATAACTTTGTATCTACATTCAACAACGAGATCAGGCTTTGTCTTTCTTTAAAATAAGTGATATTGAAGTCTGAGGCTGCACGGCGGGAAGCTCTCCCCTCTCCATTGGCTCATTATACACCTCGGCTAGCAGGGGCCCCTGCTCCAACCCAAACTTCCTATAGAACTCGACTGGAAACCCATCCAGACCTGAAGCCTTCCCACCTGCGTCAACCCCACGCAATCCATCACCCTCCTCCACCCTCGGAAATGCCAGCCCACCCAAAAGCCACCTCATCCCTTCATCCCCCCGCCGGAGGCTCCGAGCTATACAATTTCAAATAAAAAACCTTGTTCACTCCCTCTGGCTCCATCACCACCTTACCCCTATCCTCTCTCACCCTCCCAATCTCTCTCGCTGCTTCCTCAGCTGGTGCGCAAGCATCTTGCTGGCTTTCTCCCCGTACTCATATACCGCCCTTCTGGCTCTACGCAATTGCCGACTGCCTTTCCCGTGGACAGCAGCCCAAACTCCATCTGAAGTTTCTGCCTGCCCTTTACTAGCACCTCCTCAGGCACGGCTGAGTACCTCCGGTCCACCCTCAGAATGGCCTCCATCAACCTCTCAGCTCGCTGCACCCTCTCCCTATACGCCCGAATCAAAATAAGCTTCTCCCCTGTCCCCCCTTGCCACAGCCTTCAGCGTGTCCCACAGCATGGAGACGGAAACCCTCCCCCTCTTATTTTGCTACATATAGTTCCACATGCCATCCTCACCCTTTCGCACACACCCTTATCCATCAATAACCCCGCATCCAGCCTCCACTGCAGCTGCTGGGTATCTCCCTTCGCCACCCGAAGTCCATCCAATGCAGCGCATGGTCAGACCACAATCGCCAAATACTCCGATCCAGCCACCCGCCTCCAACAGCGCCTGACCTCAGACAAAGAAATCAATCCGTGAGTACACTCAGTGCACATGTGAAAAATACGAAAGCTCCTTCGCCCTCGGCCTATCAAACTGCCAATGGATCACGCCCCCCTCCCCCATAGGTTCCATAAACCCCAAAAGCTTCTTTGCCATGGCTGAAATAGTCAGGGACCTAGAGCACAACAAATTAGCCACCACCTAGAAGACCCTAGGGTAAAGTCCATCTAGACCCAGAGACTTGTCAGCTGCAGCTCCATCAGTCTGCTCACTACAGCTTCTCTAGTGATTGTAGTTTCACCCGGTTCCCCTCTCCCTTCTCCTCTGGAGAGTTACAGCTATTATTGATGTGTTTTCATATCCTCTATAGTGAAGTAAAATATTTGTTCACGTCATCTGTCATTACCTGGTTTAGCACAGTGGGCTAAACAGCTGGTTTGTAATGCAGAACAAGGCCAGCAGCGCGGGTTCAATTCCTGTACCAGCCTCCCCAAACAGGCGCCAGAATGTGGTGACTAGGGGCTTTTCACAGTAACTTCATTTGAAGCCTACTTGTGATAATAAGCGATTTTCATTTTTTCATTTATGTCTAGTGTTAGCTCCTTATTCTCACTCTCCAGAGAACCAAGATTCTCCTTAGGCTTTTATTTTTTAAGTACCTGTAGAAACTCTTGCTCTTTGCATTCCTAGCCAGCTTCCCCTCTTCTTTTCATTTCATTTTTTTCATTTCATCCTCTAATTTCCTTCTCCCGAATAACCTTTTAGCCATTCTTTTCTGTTCTTTATATTCGACCTAATCATCTGACCTGCCACTCAACTTTGCCCAATCATATGCTTTTTATTAAGTTTGATGCTTTCCTTAACTTCTTTAGTTAACCATGGATGATGGGGTCCCCACTTTAGAATTTATCTTTATTGGAGGAATATCCTCATTATGTGTATTCTGAAATATCCCCTTGAATGTCTGCCATTGCTTCTCTATTGGTCTGCTCTCTCTAGCTTGGTATCCTTATTCACTTCAGGTAGCTCCGCTTTCATGGCCACATAGTTGCCCTTATTTATGTCAATTACTCCTCTTTTTCAAACTGGATGTAAAATTCAATCATCTTATGGTCACTGCTATCTAGAGGTGGTTTTATACTGAGGCCATTAATTAATCCAGTCACATTATGCAACACCAAGTCTAATATAACATACTCTGGTTGATTACAGAACGTGCAGCTCGAAAGCATTCTATTGCTACCTCATCCAGGCCACTACTACCAATCTGATTTTTCCAGTTTATATGTAGATTAAAGTCACCCATGATTACTGCCATCTTTTTATCTAACACAGGAGCATCATTACTCAAATAAGGAGACCAAAACTGCACACAGTATTCCAGATGTGGTCTCACCAAGGTCCTATACAGCTGCATGTAAATGTCCCTACTTTTATATTCCATTCCCCTTGCAACAAACACCAACATTCCATATGTCTTCTTTATCACTTCCTGTGCCTGCATACGAACTTTTTGTGACTCGTGTCCCTGAGCACTGAGGACACTCTGTACATCAGAGATCTGCAATCTCTCCCAATTTACATAGTGTATACTGCTTTTCTATCCTACCTGCCAAGTTCACATTCTCCCACATTATACTACATCTGCCAATTTTTTGCCCACTCACTTAACCTGTCTTACATCCCTTTGCAGACTCTCTACCCCCTCTTGACCAGTTATTTTCCTACCTATCTTTGTGTAATCATCAAATTTAGCTACCATACTCGGACCCTTCATCCAAGTCATTTATATAGATTGTAAATAATTGAGGTTCCAGCATTGATCCCTATGGCACTCCATTTGCCACAGCTTGCCAACTCTAAAAGATGCATTTATCCCTACTCTCTGCTTCCTGTTAGCCAACCAACCCTTTATCCATGACAATATATTGCGCCTTACACCATGTAATCTTATTTTGTGTAGTAACCTTTGATGTGGCACCTTATTAAATGCCTTCTAGAAATCCAAGCACATTACATCTACAAGTTCCCCTTTATCCACCTTGCATGTTACTTCTTCAAAAACTCTAAATATCTCCAGCTGCTTCATCAATGACCTTTCATTCATCATAAGTGGTGCTGTTCACTGGTGATTGCATAATGTTCAGCACCATTCAGGACTCCTCAGCTACTGAAGCAGTCCATGTCCAAATGCAGCAAGAGCTGGACAATATCTAGGCTTGACTAAAGATATTACATCAGCTATTACCACTTCCCTTCCAGAATTGAAGGCATTTTAGAAGATTATAACCAATTCGTCTACTATATCTGCAGCCACTTATTTTAAGACCCTAAAAGATACAAGCCATCTGTTCCTCCCTTCCGTTCACCTCTTGATTTTTAAATATATTCATGAAGTTTTCTAAATCTTCTACCGTGAAGACAAGCACAGTCTGCCTGTTCAGTCCTCTGCCATTTTCTTCTCTTCCATTGTCAACTCCCTAAATCCACTCTCTGGAAGGCCAGCACTAGCTATAGTCGCTCTTTTTTCTTATTTAAATACTTGTAGAAACTCTTACTGTGTGAGAAACGTGTAAAAACAGAGGGTGGGTATTTTCTGTAAGGAAAAAACAAACAAAAAATTTCTCTGACCCCATCACACTCACATCCCCCCCACCCCCAGTTAGCCAACCAATGCTCGTCCAGGGAAATCAATCTATGCCGGATCAATGTTACACCATACCTAGTCGTTGTAAAAGATGACCTATGTAGATGCAGGTTCAGCTCTTTTCTGAGTTTGTATCAACGTGGTCAACTGTTCACTCTCCCAGCCTCACTTCCACTCAGTTGCATATTCAAATTGTATTTTTAATATAGAAACAGGTCAGTGAGCCCAGCACACGTGCCTTTTCCCACCTACATCTCACACTATCAACATATCCTTTCATTCCTTTCTCATATTTATGGAGCTTCCCCTTAGGCGTATCTAACTGTTTGCAATGCATGTTGTGATAACAGCATTCATATCACATAATTTGGTGACTTGTACATGTGCCGGACAAATTTCCCAGTCTGTTCAGACGAAAAGCAGCGACACTTCCACTCAAACTCTCGAGCTGACCCCTTTCCCTTTGTGTTCCTTTTGTGTCATAAAAGCCTGTTATTATTTTAATCTCAGTAAAATGTTGGCAAAGCAGACTCATTGGCTCTCAAACCCCTTCAATTCGGACGGATAGTTTTATCAGCCCTGGTTCCCAGATGTAATTTGGTAAATTATACATGTTATCTCTCGCATTAAAATTGCACAAAACGTATATCATTACAGAAAAAGAAACAGGCTGTCAACAAATTAGCAGACCAGTGTGTGGTGTTTTATTTCCATCCTGATTCTGACTTGCCTGAAGACTCTCATCATCACTATGTGTGTCTCTCACTCTCTGCAGGCGGGACTGCGATTGTATTGCACTGTCACAGAGGCAGACACACAATGTGTCACACGTAGTATAACCCCTGATTATTGTGTTCCATCAGAGATCCAGCTGTTTGTACTGCACTCTGTGACCGGAGTTTTCTCCACAACAGCATCCTTCTATATTGATTCATTAGTGCAGATCAAAAGCTTTGATGTAGCCTGGTTAATTATTACAAGCCATCAACGACTGATGATTTATTAATGTGTTTGGCAATCTTTCTTCATGCACCCAGTGGAGCAAGCAGTTCCTGGCCAGGGAATTGAGCGATTGATCTCTTGTGATGCTTTGCTGTTTTGACACTTAAAATTTCATACCATCTGTGGCTTAATAGTTAACCTAGTGTCATACCAACGGCATCAGAGGCAGAAGATCCAAAATTTGATTCAAAGTCTCCTGCGTTATCTGACCCCAGTCAAGGGAAACTTCAAACCAAAGCAGAAAACACTGGACAGTGTCAGCCAATCTGACAGCATCTATGGAGAAAGAAGGGAGCCGACATTTCGAGTCTGGATGATTCTTTGTCAAAAGAAACTTAAAGACTCGTCTCAGTGCCCCATTGGGTTAGGTGGGGTGTGACAGTGAGGAGGAAGTAGCCTAAGCTCTCTCTCCTAATGTCAGTGTGGACATTGAGTGAGAGTAGGATGGTGCGTGCCTTGATGCCCTCTTTAGATACTCAGGCTGGCATAATGCATTGTAGACACCGCATGCACTCATTCATGCATCAATTCAAAGAAAGAAACAACTTGCATTTTGGGGGCAGCACGGTAGCGCAGTGGTTAGCACTGCTGCCCCACAGCGCCATGGATCCGGGTTCGATCCCGGCCCCAGGTCACTGTCCGTGTGGAGTTTGCACATTTTCCCCGTGTCTGCGTGGGTCTCGTCCCCACAACCCAAAGATGTGCCACGCTGAATTGCCCCTTAATTGGAAACAAATAATTGGGCGCTCTAAATTTATTTTTAAAAACTTACCTTTCAGTAACATCTTTCATGATCTGAGGAAATGTAGGAAATGCAACGTCCAACAGGCAGCAGTGTGACCAGCTGCGCTGTTTTTGTGTTGGTTGAGGGATAAATATTGGTCAAAACACTGGAGCGCTCTGCCTTGCTCCTCTTCGAAATAGTGCTATGAGGTCCTTCAATCTCATCCGACACTGAAAAGTGCTGCCCTCTGAGCCAGGGCTGACGCCCCTCCCAGGCCAGTACCAAAAAGACAGGGTCTGCTTGTAAAGTGTGACTGGGATGTCTTAAATACTTAACATTCTGACTGCCTATTACTCCGTTTTTATTTTCACTTTTGTGATCATTAATAGTTCCATGTAGTAGAAGAATTATTCTGGCAAATGCTTGAAGTTTTGGAAAATGATTTAGAAGCGCAAGCCTGAGAAGATGACTTCTAGAGAAGGTTTTGGTATTCATTAAAAGAAGGATGCTGGGGAAGGAATAGCTGCTGATTTCAGAACCCCAGTTTTCTCTCTCTCTACTGCAGCTGCAGCCAGATTTACAGTCCATACGTAACCCACTGTGTCAGAGATTCGTCAGAGCCTCAGTAAAGAAACCTGAGCACAAAAACTCAAACTCTATGGGCGAATTCCAATATCCCACCAACCTGATGGTGTGTTGTGTGTAGTTTTTTCTTGTTTCTTCCGGGGATGTGGGGTCTGCTGGCAAGGTCAGCATTTGTTGTGCGTCTCTAATTGCCTTTGAAGTGAACATTTCAGAGATTGGTTAAGAGTCAACCACATTCCAGGCTGAGGGCCTGGAGTCACATGTAGGCCAGAGTGGGTAAGGACGGCCTTCCCTGAAGGGCATTAGTGAAACAGATGGGTTTTAATGACAATTGATGATCGTTGAGTGGTCCCCATTACTGAGACTAGCTTTCACTTCCAAATTTATTAATAGAATGTAAATTCCACCAGCTGCCATGGTGGGAATTGTACTCATGTTCCCAAGAAGGTTTAGCTCACTGGGCTAAATCGCTGGCTTTTAAAGCAGGCCAGCAGCACGGTTCGATTCCCGTACCAGCCTCCCCGAACAGGCGCCGGAATGTGGCGACTAGGGGCTTTTCACAGTAACTTCATTGAAGCCTACTCGTGACAATAAGCGATTTTCATTTCATTATCCTGGGCCTCTGGAGTACTAGTCCAGCAACTTTGCCAATACGCCACCTATCCCCTGATTTGATTCAGGCAGTTCCATCACTGGGGGCTACACTTCACGGCACCCTCATCTTACCTTCTGACCAGTAGCAGTTCTTGTTCACACTCTGTGACCGTAGGTCAGGTTGATTTTTCCTTTATCTTTCCCGGGTGTAGCATAACAGAGCGTCAACACCAATGATCTTATTTCAGTTACTGTCTTGAGCTATTTGGGAAGATTACCCAGGTTCCTTGGATTCTGTCTGTTAATGACTATCCAAGCTACAACTGATGCCTTTATTGAAATGCTTGAGGTATCGAGCATGGCAATTTTTCTTTAAATTGAATTCAAGTTGGCCCATGAACCAGAGCAATCACTTTGACATTTTCTGAGGTTCACAACTTGCCCAAGCTTGTCAGAAAACACAAATCACGAGGAGGCAGAATGTGTCCCACACCACCTGCTCAGAAAAAAGAGTTCGGAGGCACAGATGAAAGTGGACCTGAAGAGTAACTAGTCACACATCATTGCAATGGCCGACTGCTACTTCACACTCAGAAGATCACTGGTTAAGACAAATTCCATCTTAATTTTGCAAATGCACTACTTTGATGACACTACATAATACTTAAAACCAAAACGCAGAGCCATGAGTATGAATTAGCCTCCAGTACATTCAACAAAGAATTCAGGAGAAACTACTTGACCTCTAGATTGGTGAGCAAGTGGAATTTGATATCACATGATATGATTGAGGCGAATTTCACATTTGGGTTCAGGAGTAGCCAGGTAAGTACGTTGCTGTATTTCTAGGTTTGCTTTTTTTTGGTGGCATGGCCAATTGAAGCGGCGTGCCCTCGTGCTCCACGTGATTGGCTTGGGGATTATCATGTGGGAGCGTGCGAACCCCAATCAATGAGGGCCCCGGGGAGTGGGGTTCTGGTCAGAATGAACACGGCAACCAGAGTGTTAACATCTACACTGGAGACTGTGTCTGTCTATATGTTACCCTTGTTAGTTGCCAATAAACACTTTGTTCTTCATTTCTACCACCTGATATTGCCTCGAGCCACCACACACACATCTGCATAAGAGAGTTGCAATTTTCTGTAAGTGTCTATGACTGATTATTACAACACTGAATTTAATTCTGTACATCAGCCTGCATTATCAATTTTTTTAAAATAATAATTTGGGATCAGATCTTTTTCTATTAACTCATTCCCCACCTCGTCATTAACCCATCCTCTGTACATTCACCGTTTTCTGTGAAATCACAGCTGAATGTATTCCTGCTGCTTCCCACATTCTCTCCCCCATCACCCCCTCCCCTCTAGAATGTGTGGAGCCGGTTTAAGGTTAGGAGGATTACACGTATCATCAATGGTCTGTGCCCAGTTAACCCAGCATCGTTCAGCACCACTCGACTTTGCCTGCGCATGTACCAGTGAATGGTGGATGAAATCAAGATTAGCTTTGCTGCCCTTGGTCAAATGGCAAGGTGCCTCTTTGATTGTATTCTTGTGGCTGAGATAACCAAGTGAAATGAAAATTGCTTATTGTCACAAGTAGGTTTCAAATGAAGTTACTGTGAAAAGCCCCTAGACGCCACATTCCGGCGCCTGTTCGGGGAGGCTGGTACGGGAATTGAACCGTGCTGCTGGCCTGGGCTGCCTTGGTCTGCTTTAAAGGCCAGCTATTTAGCCCAGTGTGCTAAACCAGCCCCTGTGCATCAGGAACCTTTAGGGATCGTATCAGAACAAGAGTGCTTGCCATCAATAACAGGGCTGTGTAAGAAAAAGAAAATCGTTAGTCGAATATGTATTTATAATCTTTTTGTGTCAAAAGAGGAGTTTATAATATAGATACATTTTGTGAAGGCGTGAAATGGCTGTTATATATAGTGTATCTGGTGCTGCAGTGCCTCGTTTGAGATGGGGGTGTAATTACAGCGTGACTCGTTTACATGGGAAATTTCTATTATAAATTTGGAGATAATAGTGGAAGAAATTGACAGGATGTGCATGTGGATATAAAGTTGTTAATGTATATATGGACTGAAAGTCTAGTGCAGAGCAGTTCTATTAAATTATTGACTTGGTATCTGTAACACTTTACTCAGTAAACTTTGCTGCTAAGAGCCCTGTTATGAAACAACTTATCTTTCAAATCACCATGAGTAAATATGAAGGCTCGAATATGAAGACAGCTCAATATCACTCTTGCTAAGTGCCTTGGGAGGTTTCATTACTTTAAAGAAGTTATCTAAATGCAAGTTGTTCTGGTTTTGATGCATTTTTGTTTCAACATAGATAATGAAGTATAGATTTCCACACGCAATTCTCTGCATTGGCTATATTCCACCCTGTTGGATCCTGGAGCTCTATTTATTTATTTTTAAATACCCAATTCATTTTTGTTCCAATTAAGGGGCAATTTAGCGTGGCCAATCCCACCTCCCCTGCACATCTTTGGGTTGTGGGCGTGAGACCCACGCAGACATGGGGAGAGTGTGCAAACTCCACATGGACAGTGACCAGAGGCCGGGATTGAACCTGGGTTCTCGCCGCTGAGGCAGCAGTGCTAACCACTGCGCCATGAGGCAGCAGTGCGAACCACTGCACCACCGTGCCGATCTCAATTTAACCCATAATGTGAGTTACTTGAACAGCATAAAACAGAAGCTGTTCATCCAATATCTTTATTCTGGGGGCATACAGCAGGAGCAAGCGAGTGTCCAATAACAACAACTCCCACTCTTTGCACCCCATGGTGACCCTCCTCAAACCAGCAAATGTAGGGCTCTGCCAGCATGGTCATAAGTATTCCTCATCAGTAGAAAAGACAGCATAGCCAAGCCAAGGTTAACCTCCCACCAAAGGGCTTGCTGCTGTTCCAGATCCACTGTCGATTGTGTTACAGGTGCGGCATCATGTCTGCATTGTATTCGACAGCAACGTGAGCAGAAAATAGGCCTTGTGAATTAATGATGATTATTTAGAAGC
The DNA here is from genome assembly GCF_902713615.1 of Scyliorhinus canicula. Classification (NCBI taxonomy): domain Eukaryota; kingdom Metazoa; phylum Chordata; class Chondrichthyes; order Carcharhiniformes; family Scyliorhinidae; genus Scyliorhinus; species Scyliorhinus canicula. The sequence goes on from NC_052147.1 coordinate 9,030,636, forward strand.
ATGCATTACTTAAAAGGTCTTTTTTATTTAACAAATAAAGCAAGTGGTATTTTTAAAAACCTTGCTAGAACTTCAGAAGACGACAGAGATTTTGAACTCCGAGGTAGAGCAGGTTGTAATTACATAACTTTTAAAGCTGCTCCATCGGTTCATTTGATTAATGTTGCACTCGTCATGGTTGAGAATGGTTTAAGCTGGGGCTCCAGAGCTTTATTTTATTGAGGCAGTTATAATTTTAACACTTTTAAACATCAAATTTCAATACAAACAAAACCACAATAATATACCCAACAAACCGCCCTCGAGCACAAACGCCAGCCAACATGGCTTACACAAACAGTGCCACCTTCCCCAACCACCTCCCATGGCTACCCTTTCCCCCACTTCCTCCCACCCTGCTGACAGCTTAATTTTTCTCAAAGAAATCAATGAACGGCTGCCATCTTAGAGAAAACCCCTTCAATGACCCCCTCGAGGCAAATTAAATTTTTTCGAGCCTGAGAAACCCCACCGTGTTGCTAACCTACACCCCCCGACTTCAGAGGCTCCGAGTCCCTCCACCCGAGTAAGATCTGTCTCGTAGTCACTAGGGAGGTAAAGGCCAGGACGTCGGCCTCTCTCAGCCCCTGGACTCCCGAGCCTTCCGAATGCACCGAAGGTGGCCACCGCTGGACTCGGCACCACCCTCATTTGTAATACCTCTGACATGACGTCAGAAAACCTCTGCCAGAAACCCCTCAACCTTGGGCATGCCCAAAACATATGGACATGATTCGCAGTAAACCCCCCCCCCCCCCCCCCCCCCTCTCTCTCTATAGCGTCTTTCAAGACCTCTGGATGCCCAAAATGCCTTAAATGCAATAACTTACCGTTCCTGAAATGATGGGCTAGGTTTTCCGTGCCCCCCACCACTCCACTGCAGTATGTAATGCAGCAGAGGCAGCCCATCATTGGTTGGCAGCGGGCCCCTCCTGTCCCACTGATGTAAACAAGTTTTTTCTATGGCTCACACACTCTGCCGCTGGGGAACCTGCCACAGGGAGTTGCCTTTGGCGTCACCGGAAGATCCCACTTGCGGAAAGGGCTGGAAAATTTCTGCCCCTGTTAATGTCAAATATGCAGCAGCTAATTTGTGCACAGCAAGATCCCGCAAACAGCGTTTCATCAAAACATAAGGAATAGAAGCACGTTGAACCAGCTTCGCCATTCAATAAGTTCATAGCTAATCTATAGGCCGGTTTAGCTCAGTTGGCTGGACAGCTGGTTCGGGTGCACAGCAAGACCAGCAACGCGGGTTCAATTCCCGTACCGGCTGAGGCCATTCATGAACCTTCTCAACCTTGCCCCTCATCTGAAGTGTGGTAATCCTCAGGTTAAATCACCACCAATCAGCTCTCCCCCCTCAAAGGAGAGCGTAGCCTATGGTCATCTGGGACTATGGCAACTTTGGCTTTACCTAGCGACTCTACCTCAACTCCACATTCCTGCCCTATCCCCACAGCCCTTGCTTCCTTTAATGACCATATGATCTGTTTTAATCTATATTAGCCCAGGAATAAATAGTGGTCAGGATACCAGGTAGCAGGGGGAAACCCCCCCCCCCCCCCCCAACCCACTTTTCTATGAAATGGTGCCGTGGGGACCTTTTATATCTATCTATTTGGGACAGCTGGCGGGACCATTTTACCATCTCATCTAAAAGATGGAAAGTGGACATGGGGCTGCTTGTGGCCCCACTGTCATCCTCTCTATTTACTGAGTGAACTTGTACGTGGGGTAGTATTTTTGCACCATATCTAGCTCGGATGTGACAACAGTAGAACCATTCCCCAGCAAAAACAAAGCCTTCGGGAGAGGGAGGTGCAGAATAATTGAGGAAATAAGTAGACAGCCACACTGCAGAACTGGTTGAGTTCTGAATCCGCTAACTGTGATCTGTCTACCAGGGTCTGTTTTAAATAGCAGAACTTGTCAATTGATACATGAGTGGGAATGGAATTCAAACACATTTACAGTGAAATTTAATCCATTTTTTGTGTGATTGGATAATTCTAGCATTTGCAACTCAGCAACCCTTGTCATTTGCTGAAAAAAAGACACTTTGTCGAAACTTTTTGACTTGCACTCAGGAAAATTCACGAGTACCAATCGTCAGAGGAAACAACAACTTTATACTGTATGTGGGGTAGCACGGTGGTTAGCACTGCTGCCTCACGGCGCTGAGGACCCGGGTTCGATCCCGGCTCTGGGCCACTGGTCACTGTCCGTGTGGAGTTTGCACATTCTCCCCGTGTTTGCGTGGGTTTCGCCCCCACAATCCAAAGATGTGCAGGGTAAGTGTAATGGCCACGCTAAATTGCCCCTTAATTGGAAAAAAATTAATTGGGTACACATTTTTTTTTAAATCACTGTGGCACATCATTCAAGTATTCAACCTCGCAGTGTGAGCCTAGACGGTGGATGATTTTTGACTATATGGGGCAATCTTGAGCAAGCCTGACTTCCATATGCATGCATACACATTTCTAACAGTGTATCCTGACTGACACCTATTCTCCCTACCCCAGAAAGATTCGGGCATATAAAACAGAAGGAGGCCATTCATCCTATTACAAAGCGCTATCCAATTAACACCAATCTTTCAGCATAGCTCTGAAAAATGTTCCTTTTCAAGTGTATCCAGTTCACTTCTGAAACTTGTTCACTTTGTTTTTACCCCCCATCCTTTCAGGCACATTACATTCCCAAGTCGACCGCAACAGTGGCTACGCTCCAAAAGTGTTTTCATTGAAAAAGTTTGGAAATTCCTGAGGTCCTGAAAAATGCAGCAGAAATGCAAGTCTTTGCCCTGCATCCCGGATCATCATAGTAAATCCTCCTCATCACCCCTCTAAAATGGTTTTGCTGCTTCTCTTCAATCTCTGGTTTCCACAAACATTCCGTCTAACGTTTTTTTGGAGTGCACAGGGCAGTCTTGATTGTGTGGCCCCCTTTAAATTATTGTGCACGCCTGGTCATTTTTAAGGGCTGATTTGTGCATGACTGCGCAGCTTAAAGGGAACATTGGCTCCCGCCCTCCTGCCAGTGGAAACCTCTTCTCCTCATCTCTAACTCAAAGCCCTTCATCATTTTGAACATCAGTTAAGTCTATGCAGCAGAGAGAACAAGAGCAATCCCAGTTTCTCCACATAACTGAAGTCTCTCATCCCTGGTACCATTCGAGTGAATTTGCCCTGCAGCATACCCCAGCTCAGAATAATCAGCATTTTCTACACTATAATGCTGCTGCCAATACCAGTTCTAAAATCAGCTCATTTTGCACACATCTAAGACTGATCTCAGGACCCTCCAACCTGGGATCAGAGAATTTACGGTGCAGACAGAAGCCATTCAGCCCATCAAGTCAGCACGGGCCCTTGGAAAGAGCACCCTACTTAAGCCCACGCCTCCACCCCATCCCAGTAACCCCACCAAACTATTTTGACACTAAGGGGCAATTTAGCGTGGCCAGTCCACCTAACCTGCACATCTTTGGGCTATGGGAGGAAACTGGAGCACCCGGAGGAAACCCACGCAGACAGGGGGGAGAACGTGCAAACTCCACACACACCCCTTAGACCAGAATTGAACCCGGGTCCCTGTAGCTGTGAGGCAGCAGTGCTAACCACCGTGCCGCCCCAAGTAGTAACAACAAAGTAATTATTGGTAAAGCCAGTTGGGGCAGGAGGGGCTAGGGCAAAGCAGGAGACTGGGGCAGTGCTAATTATTTCAACATTGCTTTTTGGAAAGATAATTATGCATTTGTATGGAAGCAACTCTCCACGATTAATGTTAATAATTAAATAGATGAAATGCAAATACTACATCAACTCTTGTGGCACTGTTGATTGTAAATATTTGGGGAACAGTTGTGATAAAGGGATGGAGCGCAGGGAAAATCACTTGGCACATACCCAACAGGCTAGAGTACAATGCACAGTGGACTTTATTTTCCAGAGTTCAAGCTATTGAAACTGGACACCACCTCAATCAGCAGCTTGAGCTGCTCGGGCGCAGTCTGACTGAAATCGGAACTTTAATGTGTTCTGTGCTTCTCTCAGTTAACTCATTTACTTAATATCTCCTTTTCTTTCGGCTTTTCTCCCTCTTTGCTTCACTTTCTCTTTCTTTCTCTAACTCCTGTGCGCCGCAGCCCACCGACCTGGAAATTGTGGCCATTCTGTCTTACCGGATTGCAAGAGATAGGAAATGGATACGATGTAATAAATAAAAGCAAAATACTGCAGATGCTGGAAATCTGAAATAAAAGCAGAAACTCAGGTCCGGCAGCAACTGTGGAGAGGGAAAGGGAGGGAGGGCTCCGTCCAGAGACCCCGGCATCGTGATCGGGTGGAGAATTTCACATTCGGTGAAAATAGAGGTCGACGCTAATGTCCAATGGAATGCCATGCTCCAGTGCCTCAATAGCGGCGTGAATGAATTACACACCTCACACCTGCGTGGGCATGCAAATTGTATAGTAGTGTGGTTAGCGCATCATTAACAGGCCCAACCCGGTATTCTCCAGCCTCCCGCGATCCTTCGCCAGGCGGATGTGTCGCTGGCACGGTGTACTTACGGTATTTAAAAACGGGAACTGGGTGCTGAGGGTGAGAGAGGAGGTAAGCTAAGTTTCCAAAGGCACAGCAATGGGCTGCCAGTTGTGTTGCTGGCTGGGGGGTTTCTGACCGAGCCGCGGGTGACCAGGAGATAGGCTGTGGGCCCAGCGATTTTCCCCGGGACCGGGGTGTCTGAGCCCCACCGGTGGCACCATCAGCCATCCCATCCTGCAGGACCACCAGCCGTCATTATGCTCCCCTGGCGCATCCGCTCCCATCCACTCTGCCCCCTGACAGGTAGGCACAACCCGTGCGGTGCCCACACTCTCACCCAGCCCCATCCGTGGTACCTTGCTGCACGCCACAGGCATGACGTTGGCTGGATGCACGTGGTGCCCCCCCTCCCTGTAATCAGGTGGTACCCTGCTGGCAGGGTAGCATGTGACCCACCCAAGGAGGGCACCCACGGTTGACCCCCACGGGACAGGGGGCACAGAGCACCACGCTGGCAGGGACGGGTGGCAGGGCAGGAGGCACCCCAGTAACGGGCACTGCTGGGGCCAGGGGCGGGGTGCAGAGGGAAGAGTGCAGGGGAACGGCTGGAAAGCGGGGGGAGGTGGGCATGTGGGAGCAGAGGCTGCAGTGCAGGTCCAGGGCCCCCATGTAACCCGTTGGAGCTCGTTGGGCACGGGAGTACTCGCTGTGTTATCATGTCTACCCATTACCATCTGTAGTAAATAGATTTTGGTGTACAGCCAGGTGTGGTTGATACCCGTATGGCCGCCGCAGCCCTGGCGGATGCACAGGAGATGCTCATGGAGGACCCTGCAGAAAAGAAGCCTGCCCCACAGGAGTGGGCACCAGCTGGTGACAATGGAAAGGGTGGCGGCCATCAAGCTGAGGAGAAGATGGGAAGGAGCTGTCGCATCGAGCCGTGTGTATATTGGCAGCGCGTGTCATATGAGGAACTGCCAGAATGAGCGTGCCACCACCGCCTGTGGCTGAGCAGGGAGGACGTGTGACATCTGTGCCAGGTCATGGAGCATCTGGAACTGCGGGGGTATGGGGGAGCACACCCGGTGGCCCAGATAGGCCTGGCCCTTTTCCTGGTTTCACAGGTGGTGTGGTGCCATCCTGTTCTGCCCATCAGATATGCCTGGGACACGTGGGGGGGGGGGGGGGGGGGGGGGGGGGGGGATGCAGAGGTGCTGCGGTGTTCCGGCATCTACCCTGCAGGAGTTCCTCTGGCACTGGCTCAGGTCAGCCAGAGCCAGGCCAATGCTCTTGATGCCCACAGCCATGGCCCATTGTAATTGGGACACGCTCTGGAGCGCTGCAGCAATGTCCGTGTGGCCCTGGAACATGGCCGCCCTATTCTGTGCCCCAGGCAACGCCCGCACACTATGCGCCAGGCCTTGGACATCCTGACCCATGGCTGATGACTTCTCACACAAGGTCTCCACTGCGGACGGAACCCATGCGATGCTGGCCTGGGTAGCTGGCAGCGCTTCCTGCTCCTGCACGTGATTGGACTCCTCCAACTGCACCTGCAGACACTGGATGGTTGCTGACACCCCTTCATGTCGTCCACGGCTCTGCGCCTGCATCTCCAGCATTGATGGGACCGTCCTTTTTGGAAGCACTAGACATGCCTTGATGGCAGCTAGTCCCTGAGGCCTGGCGGCTCACTAACTGTCCGTCCCCTCGGGCGCTCCTACCTTTACCTGGTTTACTGCTGCATGTGTGTGGTGATAGTGCCCCAGCAGCCTCTTCACTATGATGCTGAACCGAGGTGAGTGTCTCTGGGATGATGGAGGGTGCCGGTAACAGCAGTGACAAGAAGTCTGTGACGTCCTCAGACATGTGCTCTGTGGTGTCGCAGGGTTGTGGCTGGGGGCGTGGGGCCCCGAACGCCATCGCCTGGTGGGTCACGAGGTTGCACTGCGGGGTGGGCTCATCGTCCAGCTCCTTATCATCTGGTGGTGACCCTGCAAGACATAAGACAGGACACATGGATAGGCGTGTGAGGGTGGGGGGAAAGGTGTGACTGACATGCCAAAGGGACATCGCAACGCATTGCGGGCTCACTTGGTTGTGCCATGCCGACCTCCACCTCTACAACTACCTGCTTTCCCACCCCACCGGCCAAGTCTAACACCCTCTCTGCCACGGTGGTAAGGGGCCGCAAGTCTGGCAGACTCCCTCCTGTCCTTTCTCGCTGCGATTGTGGGCCACCTTCTCCTGGGGAGACAGATAATGCGCAGTGTGGGACACTCGGGTGGGGGCAGCACAGGGGGTTTGCGGCTGGTGGCCTGAGCATGCGGGGCACCGCACCCAGTCATGGCGGGCAGTACGGGTGTTGGCATGTGCTGCAGGATAGGATACGGGGGGCTGCCGGCAGGTGAGATGCAGTCACCTTCTGGGGTTGAGGAGTATGGGTGGGGGCTGTGGGACGGGGGGGGTTGTTCCGGCAGCACGGAGGTGGTGACCCACCATGTCTGGCCTGGGGGTTTACCCATCCAAACCCAGCACCGCCACCAAATCCGCCTGGTGTGGGCCGGGATGGTACCAGGTGCACAGAGGTGGTGACCCACCATGTCTGGCCTTGGGTGGGAGGGGTGTTGCCCATCCAAACCCTGCATTGCTTACCGGTAAGCTTGGGGCCACATGGGGTTGAGGTGAGGGTGTGTGGGACGGGAGTGATGCCAGGGGCACTGAGGTGGTGACTCACCCTGGCCGCCCAGAGGAGGTCATGCAGCTTTTTCCGGCACTGCTGCCCGATCCTTGCAGTGGGGCACCTGGCTCTCACTGTCTCTGCCACCTGCGCACAGACCTGGGTGACTTCAGCGGGATACAGCCGGGGAGCAGGGTGTCCCGCTGCTCCTCCATGGAATCCAGCAGTATCTCCAGCTTTGCATCTGCGAATCACGTGGCCGCTCCCCGGGTGGCGACACCTTGGCAGGAATGAGGGTGTGAGGGGAGTGGAGAGATCAGGCAACCGTGATCCAATCCAGACCACAGCAAATCCAACGCCGCCATTAGTTGGAATTGCACTAGTGACAAGGGTACTGTCTCATTGGCATGTCCTGAATTGCTCCGGGATCGTGGAACGTCATCGGGACCGTGGAACGCCTGCCGTTCAGTCCCGGCGTCAGCACTTATCTTTTAAACAGAGAATGCAGCCCAGAGTTCTTAAGCCCAATATAACAGAACCCAGACCTGCTGAGTTTTTCCAACTCTTTTTTTTTTACAATGCAAAAAGTATTGTGTTGCCATCCAGAACAACAGTAAGAGTCCAGTAAATCTATTTATTTATCTCTCCCTCTCTCCATGGAGGCTGTAGCTTCTTGTTGGCTGCTGTTTGTGACCCCTGTTTGCAGTTTGAATAGAGGGTCTCTATTGCTGCTCCAGATAGTGGAACAGCCTTGCCTGCAAACTTTATTCTCTTGCTTGCTCCCATTTTCCGGTTTGAGCGGTTTTGATAAATATACCAGGAGAACCATATTTCATATTTTTCTCTAATTAAGAGGTAATTTAGCGTGGCCAATCCACCTCCCTTGCACATCTTTGGGTTGTGCCCTCTCTCCCCCGGTTATCTGGTGTTTCAGAAGGAACGTTACCAGAGCAAACAGATTTTGGAAAGGTGCAGAAGTCACAGGGTAGTAGTCATGGGTGACTTCAACTTCCCAAACATTGAGTGGCAACTCTTTAGATCAAATAGTTTGGATGTGGTGGTGTTTGTGCAGTGTGTCCAGGAAGTTTTTCTAACACAGTACGTAGATTGCCCGACCAGAGGGGAGGCCATATTAGATTTGGTACTTGGTAATGAACCAGAGCAAATGATAGATTTGTTAGTGGGGGAGCATTTTGGAGATAGTGGTTTAGCTCACTGGGCTAAATCGCTGGCTTTTAAAGCAGGCCTGCAGCCCGGTTCAATTCCCGTACCAGCCTCCCCGGACAGGCGCCGCCGGAATGTGGCGACTAGCGGCTTTTCACAGTAACTTCATTGAAGCCTACTCGTGACAATAAGCGATTTTCATTTTTTCATTTTCAATTCTGTGACTTTCACTTTAGTAATGGAGAGGGATAGGTGCGTGCAACAGGGCACGGTTTACAATTGGGGGATGGGTAAATACGATGCTGTCAGACAAGAACTGAAGTGCATAAATTGGGAACATAGGCTGTCAGGGAAGGACACAATTGCAATGTGGAACTTGTTCAAGGAACAGATACTACGTGTCCTTGATGTGTATGTCCCTGTCAGGCAGGGAAGAGATGGTCGAGTGAGGGAACCATGGTTGACAAGAGAGGTTGAATGTCTTGTTAAGAGGAAGAAGGATACTTATGTAAGGCTGAGGAAACAAGGTTCAGACAGGGTGCGGGAGGGATACAAGATAGCCAAGAGGGAACTGAAGAAAGGGATTAGGAGAGCTAAGAGAGGGCATGAAAAATCTTTGGCGGGTAGGATCAAGGAAAACCCCAAGGCCTTTTACACATATGTGAGAAATATGAGAATGACTAGAGCGAGGGTAGGTCCGATCAAGGACAGTAGCGGGAGATTGTGTATTGAGTCTGAAGAGATAGGAGAGGTCTTGAACGAGTACTTTTCTTCAGTATTTACGAATGAGAGGGCCCATATTGTTGGAGAGGATAGTGTGAAACAGACTGGTAAGTTCGAGGAGATATATTTTAGGAAGGAAGATGTGTTGGGTATTTTGAAAAACTTGAGGATGGACAAGTCCCCCGGGCCTGACGGGATATATCCAAGGATTCTATGGGAAGCAAGAAATGAAATTGCAGAGCCGATAGCAATGATCTTTTCGTCCTCGCTGTCAACAGAGGTGGTACCAGGTGAATGTCGTGCCCCTGTTCAAAAAAGGGAATAGGGATAATCCTGGGAATTACAGGCCAGTTAGTCTTACTTCGGTGGTAGGCAAAGTAATGGAAAGGGTACTGAGGGATAGGATTTCTGAGCATCTGGAAAGACACTGCTTGATTAGAGATAGTCAGCAAGGATTTGTGAGGAGTAGGTCTTGCCTCTCAAGTCTTATTGAATTACTTAAGGAGGTGACCAAGCACGTGGATGAAGGTAAAGCTGTAGATGTTGTGACATGGATTTTAGTAAGGCATTTGATAAGGTTCCCCTTGGTAGGCTTATGCAGAAAGTAAGGAGGCATGGGATAGTGGGAAATTTGGCCAGTTGGATAACGAACTGGCTAACCGATAGAAGTCAGACAGTGGTGGTGGATGTTCAAATTTTCAGCCTGGAGCCCAGTTATCAGTGGTGTACCGCAGGGATCAGTTCTGGGTCCTCTGCTGTTTGTGATTTTCATTAATGACTTGGATGAGGGAGTTGAAGGGTGGGTCAGTAAATTTGCAGATGATACGAAGATTGGTGGAATTGTGGATAGTGAGGAGGGCTATTGTCGGCTGCAAAGAGACATAGATAGGATGCAGAGCTGGGCTGAGAAGTGGCAGATGGAGTTTAACCCTGAAAAGCGTGAGGTTGTCCATTTCGGAAGGACAAATATGAATGCGGAATACAGGATTAACGGTAGGATTCTTGGCAATGAAATGAAATGAAATTTGCTTATTGTCACGAGTAGGCTTCAAATGAAGTTACTGTGAAAAGCCCCTAGTCGCCACATTCTGGCGCCTGTCCGGGAATCGAACCGTGCTGCTGGCCTGCTTGGTCTGCTTTCAAAGCCAGCGATTTAGCTGAGTGAGCTAAACCAGCAGAGAGGTCATGGGGTCTATGTTCATAGATCTTTGAAAGTTGCCACTCAAGTGGATAGAGCTGTGAAGAAGGCCTCTGGTGTGCTAGCGTTCATTAGCAGAGGGATTGAATTTAAGAGCCGTGAGGTGATGATGCAGTTGTACAAAACCTTGGTACGGCCATATTTGGAGTACTGTGTGCAGTTCTGGTCACCTCATTTTAGGAAGGATGTGGAAGTTTTGGAAAAGGTGCAAAGGAGATTTACCAGGATGTTGCCTGGAATGGAGAGTAGGTCTTGCGAGGAAAAGTTGAGGGTGCTAGACCTTTTCTCATTAGATTGGGGAAGGAAGAGGGGAGACTTGATAGAGGTTTATAAGATGATCAGGGGAATAGATAGAGTAGACAGTCAGAGACCTTTTCCCCGGGTAGAACAAACCATTACAAGGGGACATAAATTTAAGGTGAATGGTGGAAGATATAGGGAGGATGTCAGAGGTAGGTTCTTTACCCAGAGAGTAGTGGGGCATGGAATGCACTGCCTGTGGAAGTAGTTGAGTCGGAAACATTAGGGACCTTCAAGCGGCTATTGGATAGATACATGGATTATGGTAGAATGATGGGGTGTAGATTAATCTGTTCTTAATCTAGGACAAAAGTTCGGCACATCGTGGGCCGAAGGGCCTGTTCTGTGCTGTATTTTCTATGTTCTATGACACAGATTTGAGGTGATCGGCAAAAGAACCATTTTTGCACACAGTGAGCTGATTTGATCTGAAATATGCTACCTGAAACGGTCGCAGAAGCACATTGAAAAGGAAATTGGATAAATAATTGAAGGGAAAAAACTCCAGGCTCGTGAGGAAAGAGAAAGGCAGTGGGACAAATTGTATAGCTGTACACTAGAACTGGCACAAGAAAATGGACCAAATGGTTGACTCCTGTGCTATATCCTTCTCTGATTCTTTAATGATCACTCTCCTTTGTGTGCAAGTGCTATTTTGGAGATGTTTTGCAAAGCTTATTGTAGAAGTGCCTCAGTTTTTGTCTCTTCAATTGTCTCAGTTTTTTTTCTGTACAAGTCACGCACTTGAGCAATGCAGACACTTGAATCACAGGGAATGCTTCCGGGAGTAAAGTTACTCTTACCAGGGCTACGCTGTTGAGAAAAAGTGTCAGCTGATTCAGCAGGTAGCACACTCACCTCTCTGTCAGAAGGTTGCAGTTTAAGCCCCTCTCCAGGGACTTGAGCGCAAAGCCTTCCAGGATTGAGGGAGCACCGCGTTGGCCATTGTGACATGTTTCAGATAATACAACAAAGCAATGCCGCATCCTCCCCCTCAGTAAAATATCCCATGGCAGTATTTTGAAGAAGAGATGGTGTTTTGCCCCATGTCCTGGGTCAGTTATTGGTCCCTGAACCAACACTGACCCAGGCTATCTGATCTAATATATTTGTGGGAGCATGCTATACACAAACTGGCTGCCCCATTTCATACTTTACACACCAGTGATTCCACTTCAAAATTACTTCATTGGATTTGAAATGCTTTGTGATGTCCCGAGGTTTTGAAAGACACTGTATAAATGCAGGCTCTTTATTTTTGTATGCATGGCTTAGTGGTGGTCAAATCTTATGTTGGGTGAATGCTGTGTATTATAAACTGCAGTAAGATAGCTGACCCGCTGCAGGCACTGCCTCACACCGTCTATATGTAACAGCGCACGCGAATGTGATCAGCTATAAGCAGTGTCAGCAGTTTGGAGCGGCTTATTGTCGGTGTGATTCAGCCCTGAGTGCTCCAGTTGGCTGCTGGTGATGGTCCTTTAATTTTAGCCTCTCCAAAGTCGCACAGGTTCAAAGGATTAGTCAGAAATATTTTTGTAAATTAAAAATGGGGGACAAAGACTGCTTATCCCGTTAAAAACTAATGCAGATTAGTCAGTCTGTCATGTGACGCTTAATGATTTTTATTTTTTGTTGGCTGCATTTGTCAAGCAGATTGGTTTCTAACTACCAGCCTGGTCTGGGTGTAGCTTGTCCATCATTGCACTCAGTTCCATTAGAAGCTGTGAAGAGTCAAATCATCAGCAATCAGTCAGAATGTCACAAATTAGGTGTGGGGTGGGTGAGGAAAGCAGGTGGACAGTATGCAAATAGTGTTTCTCACCAGTTGGTGCCAATGGGCACACTTGATTTGTGAGAGCCAGCAATCTGAAATCTTCTAAAGGCAAACCGAAGGCCGTAAAAAATCTTTCTATTGGAAAAATATCAATGAAATGCGAAATTATTTATCTTACATTGGCATTATTTGGCGCTTGAACTGCCCTTTTATTACAGAACCTTTCACAGGCTCTGTGCTTGGCTGTTTGGGGTGCTTATCCCAGGGGCATTCCTGTTGAAGAGAGAGAGAAAGCCTATCAACGTACTGCAAAATAGTAAACCTGAACACAATTGCAGACCTTGGACAATTCAAAAATTGCTACTGGTGTGTGTTGCCCCTGTTTTGATGTGGGCATTGTTGGTTAAGCCAGCATTTGTTGCCCATCCCTAATTGCCCTTGAGAAGATGGTGGTGAGCTGCCTTCTTGAACCGCTGCAGTCCATGAGGGGTAGGTACACTCAGTGCTGCAAGGGAGGGAGTTCTAGGATGTGCCCCAACGACAGTGAAGGAACGGCGATATATTTCCAACTCAGGATGGTGAGTGACTTGGAGGGGAACCTCCAGGTGGTGGGGTTCCCAGGTATCTGCTGCCCTGTCCTTCTAGATGGCAGTACTCTTGGGTTTGGAATGTGCAGCCTAAGGAGCCTTACTTGTAGACAGCATGTAAGAATAGAATTGGACTTAAAATTCTCAATCATAATGTTCTAGTCCCTCCATAGCCTCGCTCCGCCCTATTTCTGTAACCTCTAAGGTTGAAGCCCTGTAACCCTCTGAAAACTCTGCCTTTGTCCAATTCTGGCCTCTGGTCCACCCCTGATTTCCTTCGCTCCCAGGTTGGTGGCCGTACATTCAGCTCCCAAACTCCGCAATTCCCTGTTTAAACCTCTCTGCCTCACTCTCTTCCTTTAAGATGCTTTTTAAAACCTCCCTCTTTGATCAAGCTTTTGATCACATGTCCTAATATCTCCTCCATTGGCTTGATGTCATTTTGTTTTGATAACACTCCCGCAAATCATCTTTTTACTACACTTAAGGTACTGTATAAATGCAAACCATTGTTGTTGATCTGACTCCATAGTCAACATATAACTGCTTAAGCTCACACGAGATTACGCATTTGACTGAGGCACTAAAGGATGACTCTTACCTACACAGCTAAAGTTAATCCTCTTCTCACTTGATGCCTTCCTAACAGACGCCAGTGATTAGCAGGATTACTGACCATTGACCCACTCCACTGACCTCATTCGTTACACCTTCAACTTCAGAGCAAAAGAGGAGAAAACTGTTTTTTTCAGTAAAGAGTTAGCCGCATCTAGCCTGCTGCAAAATATCCCCCCCCCCCCCCCCCCCCCCCCTCCCAATAGCAGTTCCCTCAGCACAGTATCATGGCACAGTGTAATGTATTAATTGTACTCTTTTTGGATTTAATTCCTACCACCAAATGGCAGGTCTGTGAAGGGGTGAAAGTAGTAATTTTGTTTGAATCTCGAATGTTATTTTCTTGTCAGTTAACAGCAGTGAACGGAAAGTTACTGAAGTGAAGGTTGGAAAGTTAATTACAAAGACGCATTTTATCCTGGTGAAGAGGGAAGTGGCTTTTTATAGGTCTGCTGTGTGGGAACAAAATTTCCCTTAACCCACTGAGTGCAGATGAGACACAGGTCTGTAAGACTCGGTCAGACTAGGAGGAGACAGGATTGTCACAGACTGGGTGAGGGATGGACTCATCTGGACACTGTCAGACTGGGAGGGCATCAAAATTAGTCATTTGGGTGTTATCAAGACTGGCAGGTTGGGAGGGGCGATAAGGCGACTGTCGCACTGCAGTCCCATTTGCTGAGTTTAAATGTCTGGGTCCGGTGGGATAATGGCGAGTTTGCCTCGGGTACTGTTAAGTAGAAAGCACCACGTGGTGCAGTGGTTAGCACTGCTACCTACGGCGCTGAGGATCCAGGTTCGATCCTGGCCCCGGGTCACTGTCCGTGTGGAGTTTGCACATTCTCCCCGTGTCTGCGTGGATTTCACCCCCACAACCCAAAGATGTGCAGAGTAGGTGGATTAGCCACGCTAAATTGCCCCTTAATTAGAAAAAATAATTGGGTACTCTAAATTTATTTAAAGAAATAAAGGTACTGTTAAGTCAGGACACTGGCTAAATTAATCATTCTAGCCCTGGTAGGACGATGGAGCTGCTGCCACGTTTGTTAACCCAGGCCACGGATCTACTGATTCGTTAACTGCTCATCGGCATGTCATTCATTGTTTTATTTTGGCTAGAAGTTCCACATCACAGCACCAAGCCAGCTGTCGCCACCCTGACATCTTATTTGTTGCAATATCGGTAGTTAAAACTCCTCCTCAGTTAATATCGCTTCCAACTCCAAATGGATGGTTGGAGGTGGATAGCGGTTGCATTGGAGACGCAGGAGGAAGGAAAACGAGTGAAGCAAAACGCAAAGCATAAACATGAACATTTAAAATAAAAAGATGTATTAGTGAGAAAAAGGGTCAGAAGAAAATTAGCTTTTATAAAAGGGAGAGTGAATGAGAAGAGAATGGGAGGGAAGATGGGGATGAGCTCACTAAAATATTGTTTTTTACTTTTATAAATATAATTAGTGTTTAGTAATTGAGTTTTGTGTTGCAGTCTACTGCCTCTGATTTTGAATAGATTTATTACATGGGTACTGCTGGGGGAAGAATTTTTTCGAAGCTTTTCGTTTTGCACTCAACAGGACAATCACAGGAATGCCAATGTATGTTTCAGTGGGATAGTTCATGGGTAGAAATTGAAAATTTCAACCCAAAGAGACAGCAATGCCCTGAACCGTGTGTTAGCATATGTTAAGAGACTAACTTCTGACCAAATGGCTGAAGTGGACAGTCTGCGGTGGAACAGCAACACACAGGCACAGATCTTTCACAGAGAATAAGGAATGCCAGTCAGAGCTCCCGCTTTGGATTGCTGTTCAGTTGGCCCTTCATGTAAGGTCGGCCTGGGTGGGCGTCAAGTGGGGGGTGGGGCTCGGCTGCAATTTCTTCTCCTCTTCCTCATGGTGGAACGGACTGCTGGCATTTGCTGGCCAGGCTCACACCTCAAGAATGACCACTTGAAGAAGGAATCAGAGACTTGATGGTGTCTGCAAGAGCAAACAGCAGCCCAGTGCTGGCTATAGAGGAGGAGGGCGAGAGTACTAAATGACAGCTCTGCCAAATTTGTTATAACCTTGAAAACTGTCAGTTATTTTCTGTTTTTGCCTCAAGATACTTTAACTTCAGCATTACAGCTTACTTTCACGAACAGGGTGATTGTTTAAATTGCCACAGACATCATTGCCCCCTGCAGACACGGGCAACCCCCCCCTACAATCAACCCCAGAGGGCAACCTCCCCCACCCCCCCCAACACCAAAGTTGTTCACGTGGCCTAGTGTGACACCAACCAGCATGATCCGGCCCCACAACCACCCATCCTGGTAGGCATCAGGGCATCGCCCCACCTCCAAATGAGCATACCTCACTAAGGGGTTGCTGAGGGTCCTCCCACCTTTAGGGTTCTCCCCCCCCTCTCCCTTTCATGCCCCTCCACCTTCACCCCCCCCCCCCCACCCCTTGGCAGTGCCACCCTGTCACCCAGGTTGCACTGCCAGGTTGGTACTGCCCAGGTACCCAGTTGGCACTGCCCAGGTGCCAGTGGGCCCTGACCTGTCTCCAACCACACGAGGGCTCCAATGGTCTCCGAGCCACCCCTGGTGAGGGACGTCTAGTTTCACAGACCAGAAATAATTTGCGCCAGCGTGAG
The DNA here is from genome assembly GCF_902713615.1 of Scyliorhinus canicula. Taxonomy (NCBI): domain Eukaryota; kingdom Metazoa; phylum Chordata; class Chondrichthyes; order Carcharhiniformes; family Scyliorhinidae; genus Scyliorhinus; species Scyliorhinus canicula. The sequence continues at coordinate 9,046,915 of NC_052147.1, forward strand.
GCTTGGATCGTGCAGCCAGTGACTGCTGGGAGAATGCAGCCTCAAAGTGGCTGCGCATATTTCATTGGGTATTCAATATGATTATCTGAATCATAGCCAGCCAGGGCGTGATCCAGATCGCACCGAGTGTTACAGGGCCGGGTGTACCGCGCTCAGCTCGGTGCCCGTTTTGGGCCTCTCCCATTATCATCTCGTGCCCGTAATTTGGCTTTTTCTTAACTCTGTACATAAACCACTTGAGTTAAAAGGAATAATTTCACTCTTTGCCATAGATATCTGAGACTGAAGAAGGCATAGGTCGAAGTGCCACTAATAGAAATCTGATTGCTGTACCTCTGCATAATGACGGTTAATAATGCACACAATAAACCGGCTTAGGAATTACGATAACTCCTGAACTATGCTCAATGTAATGTGTAACTCAGTTTAGAATTGATATATGACACCCTAGGTTCATCTTGATGCACACAACAATAATGTCCACCTTGAGAGATGATTCTTTATGTATGGCAAAGTTAACACTTTTTTTAGTTTGTGTAATGAAGAAGCTGTGGTTTGTGTTCAAAGGCTATGCTTTAGATGGCATCAGTCTTGTGGCAATCTGCAGTCTTCCTTCCTTCCAAATTCAGCTAACATATTTGCAGTTATACTGTGCTTTCACTGAACACAACCACTGGGACACTTCTCTGAATTGTGTTATTAACTCAAGTCAAGATAACTTTTTGAATTAAAAACTCAAATTTAGTCTAGAACCTCCTTTGCATCTTGTATAAAGATTAGGAACGTGGACGTTACGTCAGGCAATGTGACCCTTTCATTAAAAATGGATACATTTTATTTGCCTTTCGTTGGGCACAATGTTCTTTGATCGAACCTTGGTTGAGGCCGACGGGAGTTAATCAAGCGTTACGGACAGGAGAGAGAAACTGAACTTCTCTATCCTCTCCCCATCTGTCTTTGAGCAGTGGTGGTGTTGAATTATTTTTAAAGTAGGCTATGACGTTTCCCCAATCCCTCAGTTTGTGTAATCCAATTTAATAACTACTCTCCGAAAACTCACATTATGATTAACTCTGACGGTTAGTTTACTCATATTCAAGCTAGGAGGAATGTGTTCACAATCTCTCTCTCTCTCTCTCTCTCTCTCGCACGCACGCACACCCACACACTGTAAGGGGGGGTAGAAAAAGGAAAGATTTAAAACTATGGGCAACAACAAAAAACATTAACGTTAATATTAATTTGCATGATCTCAGAAGTCGGAGTTGTCTAAATCCAGAGGGTGTTTCCTTCATGGCGGAGTTCAATCCAGATGAATTTCTGCTTCGAGACTGCAACATTAGAGTCCTTAAAACGAATGACAAAGCATCAGAACGGAGTTTCTGTGCTTAGACCACTTGGCAGGTGATGGTCAGAAACATTTAAACGGAGGGCAGCATAGTAGCACAATGGTTAGCACTGTTGCTTCACAGCTCCAGGGTCCCAGGTTCGATTCCCAACTTGGATCACTGTCTGTGCGAAGTCTGCACGTTCTCCCCGCGTCTGCGTGGGTTTCCTCCGGGTGCTCCGGTTTCCTCCCACAAGCCCCAAAAGATGTGCCGTTAGATGAATTAGATATTCTGAATTCTCCCTCTGTGTACCCGAACAGGTGCCGTACTGTGGCAACTGGTAGATTTTCACAGTAACTTCATTGCAGTGTTAATGTAAGCCTACTTGTGACACTAAAGATTATTATTTTAAAAAAGGTTTTGAGGAGTCCCCTCGGGTCCATTATATGACGACAAAATAAAGCCCAGCCTGTCCTGAGCAAAACCTGGCACCTAAAGCGACCACCGCACCAGACACACCATCTGCCACCACAACAAGGAGGAATCTAAAGCTGACTTCGCCACAAATGTTCTGACAGCAGAAGAACAGTTGATCATGGAGATCCAATCCAGGATAACTGACCGACTCCTCCTTAAATGGAAGGTCGACAAGTCCCAGTCCTCAACAGGATGAAAGAGCCTGGGCCCGAACAAGAATATATGCAGCCAAAAAAATAGGATTAGATCTGACTACCGGGGAACCTTCCTCAAGAATAGCAAGCGCAAAACTATCCTTACCACCCACATCCTCCACCCCTCACCGATCTGCGCACCCACCCCCCAAGGACACAAAAGGATAAAGAAACTGGGCACAAATCCCACAAACAATATCCAACTTAATGTGATACAGCCTTATTCATTTAGATAATAGACGGTGAAAGACATCACCCCCATAGAATTCACTTCCTGCAAGCACCGGGCTCAGCAGGGCCCCTCACTGGTTTCCCCTCGTCCTCATCTGCACCCCTCAGGATGGACAACAGGCCTTGCAACAGGACCTCAACCATGTGGAGGCGGTTACCCACCAGGGGCAACTCTCCCTTTGTCACAAGAATCTCCTCATGCGCCACCACTGCCTTCATAAAGATACCTCAGAACTCCTGAAACTGGGCTTTGACAACCCGCATTGTGAAGTCAAGCTATTCAGACATCAACTTCATCGCTGGCAGCCATCATTCGCCAATGAACACCGTATCATCAGGGCAGGAATCCTCCTAAAAGTAACTGTGCCACCAAAGACAGAGCCCCACCCCAACCCCTTCCAGCTGCCATGAATCACCCAGGATTAAAGCCTTTCAGCTCTACTCAATAATGCTAAAACACTGACCAACAACTCTTGGTACATTGCACTAACTATGCAAACCAAGAAAAGACAAAAAGAAAACGGTGCACACGGATAAAATTAAAGATTGAAAGATGAGCAGAGCCGGTGCTTGCGAAGACACTGCCGCTCCGCGCTCACATCACATGATAAGGGGCAGCATGGTGGTTAGCATAAATGCTTCACAGCTCCAGGGTCCCAGGTTCGATTCCCGGCTGGGTCACTGTCTGTGTGGAGTCTGCACATCCTCCCCGTGTGTGCGTGGGTTTCCTCCGGGTGCTCCGGTTTCCTCCCACAGTCCAAAGATGTGCGGGTTAGGTGGGTTGGCCATGCTAAATTGCCCGTAGTGTCCTAAAAAGTAAGGTTAAGGGGGGGGTTGTTTGGTTACGGATATCGGGTGGATACGTGGGTTTGAGTAGGGTGATCATTGCTCGGCACAACATTGAGGGCCGGAGGGCCTGTTCTGTGCTGTACTGTTCTATGTTCTATGATCCCTCTGTTCATGTCTTATTGAAATAACCCAAAGCTCAGGGTTTTTCAAATTCTCCCTATCCACCCTTGATGTATGTCGCTTAATTACTGAACAAATAAACTCTCACTCTATCTTACAAATTTCAATTAACCCAGCACCCACAGCTTCTGGGGAAGAGACTTCCAGACTATCCTTTCTGTGAAGGTAGTTCTTGCTGATTTTGGTCCTGCATGATGTGCCTCTATTTTTAACGTTCTCGTCCCTTGTTCTATATTTAATTCCCAGAGAAAATAGTTTCTCTATATTTACCCCATCAAATCTTTTTAACATTTTAAACACCTCAATCAGATCACCCCTCAGTCTCAGTACTCAACATAGAAACACAGAAAAATAGAAGCAGGAGGAGGCCATTCGGCCCTTCGAGCCTGCTCCACCATTCATTACGATCATGGCTGATCATCCAGTTCAATAACCTGATCTCACCTTTCCCCCATTTCCCTTGATCCCTTTAGCCCCAAGAGCTATATCTAATTCCTCCGTGAAATTACACTTTTTGGTCTCAATTACTTTCTGTGGTAGCAAATTCCACAGATTCACCACTCTCTGGGTGAAGAAATTTCTCCTCACCTCAGTCCTCAAATTGTGATCCCTAGTCTAGACTCCTCCACCATCGAGCGGGAACATTCTTTCTGAATCCACCCTGTATAATCCTGTTAGAATTTTGTACGTTTCTATGAGATCCCCTCTCACTCTTCTAAACTCCAATGAATATAATCCTAACCATCCCAGGAATCAGTCTTCGCTGCACTCCCTCCATAGCAAGAACACCCTTCCTCAGATGAGGACACCAAAACTGTACACAATACTCCAGATCATTGATGCCTATACAATTTTACTAAAACATCTCTCTTCCTATACTTAAATCCTCTTCCTCTGAAGGCCAACCACCTTCACTGTCTGTTGTACCTGAGCACTTAGTTTTAACAACTGATGCACCAGGACACCAAGGTCTCGCTGAGTATCCACTGCTCTCAATGTACACCCATTCAAATCATAATCTGCCTTCCTATTTTTGCTACTGAAGCACATTGCCTCACAAGTATCCACATTATACTGTATCTGCCATGCATGTGCCCACTCGCACAGCCCGTCCGAATCCTGCTGAACCATCTCTGCTTCCTCCTCACAACTCACCCTCCCACCCAACTTCATATCACCTGCAGATTTGGAGATAATACAAGAAAGCGCAACCCAAGTTTTTGCAACATTTAAGTGTTATCCTGATGATTGTGTGCATGTGCCCAGTGCAAGACCAAAATATCCTTGCTGAGGTTCAGTGCTTAAAACTGAACGCAGTGCTCCAGAGGGGTCTGGCCATGGTTTTGTATAACTGAAGCATCACTTCCTCCCCTTTGTAATCAAGCTCCCTTGAGGTAAAGGCCAACATTCCATCAGCACAGCCAGTGCAGTTTAATTGCACATTTTTGCATCACCTCACTTTCCAGGTAGTCTCTTTACATGAAACAAAAACCTCTCTCTCAAGATAAATCATGCTGCCTGTGTGGCTCCCATGGCGTTTAGATAGGACTAAACGTTCTTTGAACTGCTCCCTCCTCTTCCACACCTTACTTGTATGTTATAATCTCACATGGCGTTAACGAGGCGTCCCGTGCTGCATTTGTTACCGAGCGGATAGACAATTCGGGACCAGTCACTCGAGCCGCAGCAGTGTGCACAGCATTTTCTCCTGTTCAGTAAAATCGTTGGAGGATTGAAGAGACCTAAAGTGCTGGGTTTATGGAAATAAAAAAAGCAAAGCAATTGTTTTTAAACCCACTGACCTGGAAGTCACTGATGCCAAAATGTATGCACCCATTTGACATTTCCCTTAGTCCAACTTTTCATGCAAGACCATGTTTACAGGACAGAAGGAAGTGTTCGGCCCGTTATGTTAACGTGACCACTCTCTGCTGGAACACCAAAGGACAAGCACGGTAGCACAGTGGGTAGTACGGTTGCTTCACAGCTCCAGGGTCCCAGGTTCAATTCCTGGCTTGGGTCACTGTCTGTGCAGGAGTCGGCACGTTCTCCCCGTGTCTGCGTGGGTTTCCTCCAGGCGCTCCAGTTTCCTCCCACAAGTGCCGATGTACTGTTAGGAGAGTTGGACATTCTGAATTCTCCCTCCATGTACCCAAACAGGTGCCGGAGTGTGGCGACTAGGGGATTTTCACAGTAACTTCATTGCAGTGTTAATGTAAGCATACTGTGGCAATAAAGATTATTATTATACAGCACCTTTCTGTGTTTAGGACAGGAATGTGCGTCGAGTGTTCCATTGCTAATGCCTTGGGATTGGCTACAGAAGAGAGTTACCTGATAGCTGGAGAGACGAGAGAAGCCATGATTGTTCTTTTTAGAGCAGAGATAATTAAGGGGGAATTTAATGGAGCCGAATGAGGAGAGACTGTTTCCTCTTGCAGAAGAGTCGGTAACCAGAGGACGCAGACTTAAGTTGACGATTTAAATTGACATATTTTTGAAGAAATCCTTCCTACCCTCCAACCTTTCCCTGACCTTCAATTTTGCTCCCCACCCTCCCCCATTCTCAACAGCATAAAGCCCATCACATTTCTACCTCTTCCGAAGAAGATTTGTATTTGGCTGTCTATCCCCGTAGCCTTTCACTCCCTTGTCAGAATCTACCTTGGCTGTTTTAAATAGAGGTTGGAGGAGAGGAAACATTTTTCAATAAGTGCTCCTTAAGAATTCTCCTCCATTTTAGTCCGTAGAAGGTGGATATGGAATGGGCTCCAATTATGATTGAGAACACTTCAGGAATGGCCTGGAATCTCCAAGGATTGAAAATGTAATCTCCAGAACACTGGTGTGTGAAATGGCGCAGTAAAAATAATGGGCTGGATTCTCCGTCCCGCCGCACCAGATTTCTGATTCAGCCCGCCGGCGGGATGCTCCGTTTCACCGGTTGGTCAGCGGGTTTCCCATTGTGGGGCAGCCCCACGCTGTCAGGAAAGCCCCGGGGGGCTGCCGGCACAAAGGAGCATCCCGCCGGCAGATAATCCAACCCAATGTTTTTGTTTAATCACTTCTGTTCCTCCACATCTAAAAATATTGGAGATGATGCCAAAGGCTATTTGACTTGGGTGTCAAGGTGTATCTCGTCAGCCAGTGAGGGATCAGTTTTCTTCACGATTTACCACAGGAATGCGGGACGATGGGCATGTTGGGCTACTAACGGATAACGGGGCGGACACGGTGGCGCTATGGTTAGCACTGCTGCCTCAAGGCTCCGAGGACCTGGCTTCAGTCCTGGCCCCGGGTCACTGTCCGTGTGGAGTTTGCAGATTCTCCCCGTGTTTGCTTGGGTCTCGCCCCCACAACCCAAAGAGATGTGTAGGGTAGGTGGAATGGCCACGCTAAATTGCCCCTTAATTGGAAAAGAAAATTGGGTACTCTAAATTTATTTTAAAAACTAATGGAAACTAGTTTTCATGGAAACAGAACTAATCGGTCATAGAAAACCGAGGGTAGCGGTGGAAGGGTGCTTTACTGAATGGGTGGCTGTGGTTAGTGGTGTTCTGCAGGGATCAGTGCTGGGACTCTGTTGTTCGTCGTATATATAAATGATTTGGAATAAAATGTAACTGGTCTGATCAGTAAGTTTGCGGATGACACAAAGAACAAAGAAAAGTACAGCACAGGTACAGGCCCTTCAGCCCTCCAAGCCCGTGCTGGCGTAATTGCAGATAGCGATGAGGACTGTCAGAGGATACAGCAGGATATAGATCGGTTGGAGACTTGGGCGGAGAATTGCGATGAGGTTTGATCCGGATAAATATGAGGTAATGCATTTTGGAAGGTCTAAGTCAGGTGGGAATTATACAGTAAATGGCAGAACCCTTAGTAGTATTGCCAGGCAGAGAGGTCTGGGCATACAGGTCCTCAGATCACTGAAAGGGGCAACACAGGTGGAGACGGTAGTCAAGAAGGCATACGGCATGCTTGCCTTCATCAGGGGCATTGAGTATAAAAATTGGCAAGTCATGTTGCAGCTGTATAGAACTTTAGTTAGGCCACACTTGGAATATTGCGTACAATTCTGGGCGTCACGCTACCAAAAGGGTGTGGATGCTTTGGAGAGTTTTACCCGGATGTTGCCTGGTTTGGAGGGTATGAGCTATGAGGAAATGATGGATAAACTTGGTTTGTTCTCACTGGAGCGACAGAAGTTATGGGGCGACCTGATAGTCTACAAAATGATGAGGGGCAGGGACAGAGTGGATAGTCAGAAGCTGTGCGAGGCAAGTGAGGGTGGTGACTGCCTTGAACGTGCTGCTTGGGGAGGTGGTGGACGCAGATACGATAGGACGTTTAAGAGGCATCTTGATGATTATGCATGAAGAGGGTGGCAATAGAGGAATAGAGACCCCGAAGTGCAGAAGGTTTTAGTTTAGACGGGCATTATGATCAGTGCAAGCTTGAAGGGCCAAAGTTCCTGTGCTGTATTGTTCTTTGATGGTGGAAGCAGGGCTGTGGGAGACGGGAATCTCATGCAATCAAACCTCCGGAAATATATTCAACCAGAATTGGCAACCATAGCAACAACCCCCACCCCCCACTAACTGGCAGCCAAATCCACAGGAATACATTTTCCGTATTGTTGGCGGGTTGAAGCTGAAATGTGGTTGGTTAGAGCCCCCCCCCCCGATAATCACTTTCCCACTGGCCCAGGTCTGAATCGTTCCCACTTTGTACTGATGACGGCCCATCGCAATTGGAACCAACCCTTTAAACTGACACGATTGAATGGTGATTTAAACAATTGGATGGTGATTTAAGACGTTGCCACGCAACGGATTGCATCCTAACAACCACTCTGCAAATCTCTCTGCAATGGTTCGGGAGAGGTGTTTATTTGGCGTGGGTGGGTTATAAAAGATCTTCACTCGGCAGCTCCCCACATAACTCTTTGTGTGCAGTCTGTCAGTTAGGAGTAAAACAAGGAGCAAGTGAAAGGTGGAATTGTCAATAAATGTTGACATTGGGAGAGAGATAAATTAAAACATGTTAGACTCCCAATGCATTGTGTACACGAGGCATTGAAACTTGTGTTAATATCTGCTGGATAGCATTCAGTTAAGGTTTAGTGTTTGGATTAAATTATGTATTTATTTGGTTAATTAAACTGTCATCATTAAGTTTAACCATTCTTTGCAGGCTTAAAATCTTTGTATTTTGTATGTTTGTGTGTTGGTCCCTCGATCCGAATTTTCAATTCTCATCCTCACCCTCATGACCTCTGCGTCCCTCTGAACTCCCCTATTCCTCTGAGTCCAGTCTCCTGTGCATTCCTTTTTCCATTGTTTGGTACTGGTCGCCATGCCGTCTCCCAACGAGCCACTGCCATCTGACCTATCTCTCCCTCTTTAACTCTTTAAAACCCACCTCTTTAACTAAGTTCTCAATTAACTCCCCTTCTCCACAGCCCCCACCCACTACACCTCACCTTGACACTCTTTTATCAATGCCTTTGCCCCACAATGCTGTTCAGCATGTTGGGATATTTTATCTCCCATTAAAAACACTATATAAATGTGAGTTGCTGTTAATTTGAGTTTTGTATCCCATGTGTGTCCTACCTTCCCCAACGGGCGATACTTACTCTGATCAGACTTGCCGTTCCAAAGGCATCTTGTTGCCCCCTCCTCTCCTCCACCGCCACTCCCCAGCGCCACTCATGGCTGTTCCTTACTTTTAAAATGGGCGAAAAGTTTCAGCGGCCAATTTGACTTTGAACAGCATCATGACATAATCCTGGCCTAACCTGTTCCCCGCCAATGGGCACTCTGCATCACGGCTTACTGAGTATCGATTGGTGCCATGAACCATGGGCGCGAGTCTCCCAAAAAATGTCTAAGTTAATTTGTGGCGGGTTTTTCAGGAGCTTCCTGCCGACTCTGCTGGCAAGTTCCCCACCGTTATTCAATGACCCGTAGCCACTTTTCTGGGCCCTGGGTTTACCAGTTTAGCAGACATTTAAAGAATTTTGTTTAGCACTGGGGAGCTGAACTCCGAGATCGGGTCGCCATTTTGAAAGGCGACCCCGATCTCTCAGTGAGCTTGTGGGTCCCCCACACATCCCAATCATGGGCAATGTCATCCCCCACGCACATAGACACTACCCCACACCCCCCAAGTGAGGGTACCCCACTATGGGGGGCCCCCTGTCTTCAGGCCCCCTCCAAGCCCCATTACAGGACTCCCTCCCTTCCAGGACCCCCACCAATCACCCCCCTAACCTCCCAAAGGCCCCTACTTACCTGCCCTGAACTCTCCCACACTTCAAACCCCCCCACCCTCATTTTATGGGCATGGACCACTTCGGCCCCTGGCCCTTGGCAGTGCCACCCTGGCACTTGGGCACCCCTACTGGCTTGGCAGTGCCAAGGTGCCCGCATTCCAGAGGGAGGGCCATGGAGCCACTCTGCACTTACCCTGACCACCCAGGGGTCTCCGATGGCCCTGGAGATCCCCCTCCCCCAAGGTGTCATTCCACCTAGTTCACGTTTGTGTGGACCACCACTGATGAGTGTCCTGGGGTGAGCTGTAGTCCGAACAATCGAGGAAGGCCGGTGGGTCCTGCATGAGTAGGTCGTAAGTAGGTTTACGACCTCCTTCCGGGAGCGCCGTTGGGACACGCACATTTGGGCAGGGTTCCAACTCTGATGTCTCACGGGACTTTGGAGATTCCCGCGAGGCGCGGAGGCTGTCGGGAGGCTCGCTGTAAACCTCTCCTGGCATTCACCAGGGCGCAACGCAGCCGGAAAGTCGAAAGTCTTCCCTTTTTCTCAGTGTTGGCAATGGTTGGGGGGGGGGGGTATATTATCTTGGAGTCAAATTAATTCATTCGCATTACATAGTCTACATTTACTTTGCCATTTCTGTTCTGCCCACAATCCCACCAATGTAAAGATAATACGTGAAAATGTATACAAACCTGTAAGACCACTCGGCCCATCCAACTACATCTTATCATTTAACAGCTTTTCTGGTCTCACTCCTTACCTAGAAGCCCATTCCAAGTACTGATCATTCTCTATGAATAAAAGCTTCCCAATATAAATCCTAATAATTTCCTAAAATTTATACCTCTTGAGAAAGAGCATTCCTTAACAATCGGTGGTATAATACGAGGCTGATAACCCATTTTGGGATCAATTGAACCCGGATCCCTGGAGCTGTGAGGCAGCAGTGCTAATCACTGTGCCACCTCCCCTTTGCAGTCCAGTGATTAGTCCAGTGATATTACCACCAGGCCATCATCTCCCCATTCTAGTAATCTTGAAGTGGTCTCACCAAAACCCCGTAAGACTGTAGTAAGACCTTTTTTATTCTTTTACTCCAATCCTCTTGGTTCCATTTGTTTTCCTGATTGCTTGCTGTATCTGTGTTCCTTGTACAGACACTCCCAAATCTCTGATCTTCACCAAATGTTTCAGGCCTTGTAAAATTATTCTGCTTTTCAATTGTTACAACCAAAGTGAATAACCTCGAATTTCCCCCCAAAAATACTGCCATCTGTCACCTCGTTTGTTCCTTAACCCAGTCTATACCTCCTCTTGGCAGCCATTTGGTGTGCTCCTCGCAGCTTACATTCGCACCTAGCTATGTATTGTCAGCAATACATTATTCAAATATCTTCATCTAAGTCATTAACATAGATTGTAACTAGCTGAAGCTTCAACGCTGATCCTTGTGACACTCCACTATTCACCGCCCACCAATTTGGAAATGCCCAATTTATCTCTAATCTTTGCTTCCTGTTGTTAACTAATCCTCTCTCCATAATAATACATCACCCCCAACTCCATGAGCCCTCATCTTGTGTGGCACCTTATCAAATGTCTTTGAAAAAAATCCAAATGTACTACATCTACTGGTTCGCTTTGATCTACCTTACATCTTCAAAAAAACGTCAAACAGGATTTCTCTTTCATAGCGCCATGCTGACTTTGTCGGATCCAACTATGCTTTTCCGAATAAATTGTTTCTCAAGAGGTAATAGATTTCAGCACCTTTCCAATGACTGATGTTAGGCCAACTGACCTATAGTTTTTTTTAAAATAAATTCAGAGTACCCAATTATTATTTTTTTGCAATTAAGGGGCAATTTAGCATTGCCAATCCATCTACGCTGCACATCTTTGGGTTGTGGGGGTGAGACCCACGCAGACATGGGGAGAATGTGCAAACTCCACACGGACAGTGACCCAGAGCCGGGATCGAACCTGGGTCCTCAGCGCCGCGAGGCAGCAGTGCGAACCAGTGTACCTCCCCAACGGACCTATGATAACCTGTTTTTTGTCTCCCTCCTTTCTTGAATAGTGGTATTACATTTGCTAACTTCCAATCTGCTGGGACCAGCACCCCCACTGTCTATGCAGTTATCAATATTAGAAGCCTATGGTGCAGGCCATTAGGCCCTGGGATTTGTAGTCCCTTGTCTTTCTCCAGTACTTGTTCTCTGCTGATATTAATTACCTTAATTTCCTCACTCTTATTAGCTCCTAGGATACCCTCTATTTCTGGCATGTAACTTGTGCCTTCTTCTGTGAAGACAGACACAACGTATTTATTCAATGCCTGCCATTTCATCATTCCCCATGATAATTTCTCCTTGTGCTTCTAAGAGACAGATGTTTACTTTACTCTTCCTTTTTGTATACTTGTTAAGGCTCTTTCAATCTGCTCTATATTCCTGAAAATGTTTACTCATATTCTATTTTTTCGCATTTTCAACTTTTTGGTAGGAGAATGCAGGAGTGCAGATTAATGGGATAGTTCTTTCTAAGAGCTGGCTCAAGCACGATGGGCTTGAATGGTGTCAACTGCAACTCAGTGGTAACATTCTCCCTTCAAAGTTAGAAGATGCCCCAAACATTCGGTCTGGCACTCCAGTGCAATACTGAGGGAGCGCTGCGATTCCACATTTCTGATGGGGCATTAAATCAAGGCCCATCTGCCCTCTTGGTTGGATGTAAAAGAGGAACTGGAGTTTTCTCCTGTATCCTGGCCACTATTTATCCCTCAACATCACAGAAGCTAGTTGTCTAATTCCTGTTTGTCAGAGCTTATTGTGCACAAATTGACTGCGGCATTTCGCTATGTTATTAACTTTCACGAAGTGTGTCATGACTGTGGTACGCACTGAGGCATCCTGAGGTTGTTAAAGGTGCTATAAAAATTCAAGTCTTTCTCTGAGCTGTTTGATTCTATTTTTTTCTGATATTCTCAGTAGACACGTTGCTTCATGTTAAAAATAGAGTCTTAGTTATGTTTTCCACTTTACAAAGGGGCTTACCAGTTAAACTTCTCCCCCTTCTCTTCCTGTTTCAGGGGCTGGTCCTTCAGCAACTGGGCCGCTACAACCTGGCTGAGAAGGTCCTCCGCGATGCTGTGCAGGTCAACTCCACTGCCCACGAAGTATGGAACAACCTGGGGGAGGTGCTGCAGGCCCAGGGTGATGACGACGCTGCGACTGAATGTTTCCTCACTGCTCTGGAGCTGGAAGCCAGCAGCCCCGTTGTCCCATTCACCATCATCCCCAGGATACTCTAAATGGAAGAGTTTGCTTCCAGTGGTATATCTATCGCTATCTGGGAACGGTCATGAAGCTTGCCAACTGGGAAGGAAAAGCCATGCACAATCCCTTCCCAGTCTCTTTACCTTTGTTCCCTTATTTAATGGTGTGTTTGACTGTGGATTAAAGCATTCTATGGGTGAACGTATTCGATTTTAAACCCCCCCCCACCCCCCACCCCCCGCCCCAGCACCCGCCAAACCTGGCCCGTTTTATCTCTTCATGATTTCACCTATTGCCCTCATACATAGTTTACAGTTCTGCAGACACCCCCCCTGGGATCTCACCTATTCTTCGCACAGGCTGCTGGAAGCCTGTTCAGTTGTGAAAGAGGCTGGGGGACTGATGGCACCCACGTCTGGCATGTTTTTTGCTCAATGCTTGTCCCTGCTCACCAGCATTGAGTCACTGGCTCATTTTTCATCTCCCCCAATCCAGGAGATCGCAGGCCAATCTGAGACTTTGCCCACTTTCTGCCTCAGTACCATCCAGCCCATGTACTAACTGAGCTTCATCTTATGATCTGCCTCTCCCTTTTTCCAATCTCCCAACCCAGCTCTGTTGACATGATGACCTCCACCTATCTCTCTCTTTCTCTATGTGCCCACTAAATCTGGCACCGTATCTAACCAGAGGATATCTGAGGTTAAAAACAGCCTGGTGGTGCAATCGGCTATGTAATCAGGTGAGAAATGTTTGGAAACAGAACATAGTTGAGGCAAGATAGAGGAAGTTTTACGCTGCATCTAATTCAGAAGTATCCATGCTGTTATCTCCTGTGAGCTGCACTGTTGTGTAGCTTGGAGCCTGAAGTGACCTCACCTGTAAGTGTAGATCCCTGTTCCTGCTCGTTTCTGTACACCCCTCAATTCTAACAATTCTAGTTGTTCTGACTTGGGATCGATCCATAACTGAGGCTTTAATGCCATGAGCAACCCTTTCCAAATCTCCAGGACACAAAATTCAAACGGGACAAACCAGTGAGTTAAAAACTACAATGGAAAATAGAATTGAAGAGTTAGCTTCAAACACCATCCACCGACCCACTGCTGTGACCAAGCAGGGATGGCAGGATATTTAGGCTGGATTCGGGGAGAGAAAGTATCAATTTCCTAGCATCTACCTTCCATAGCCAATCAGTGAGAAAATGCTATGTAAAATAATAGCTGTTCCACTTTAATAATCTGCTGTCGTTCCCCCCTCCTGATGCCATTTTTCTCAAAGTTCCTCTCTGCTGTAAAATTCACCCTGGTTCATGCCTTTTCCCCAGTTGTTATCGATTTTCAGCTTCTCTTTAAGATTTGTGACTCATGCTGCAAGCCAAAATGAATTTCAGAAAGTTGTTGAACTCAAATGGACCATATATATTTATGTAAGGCAGTGTAAGTATGTTATTTATATATTGGGACTTTATCCAGTAAGCGATGACTGTTAACTGTTGTAATTCCAAATCACTGAGCTTAAACGTAGGGCTGTGCGCCCGATATTGGACGAGACTTCTGGCCGGTGTATCTGAATACTGTATTTTTCACCTTTGATTTCTAACTGCATTCAAAGTATGGAACCATATAGTGAAAAGGATCAACTAACGATTGATGGAAATCTAGAATGGTGATCTTTAAAGGAAAAGAATCCTACACAGGTTAATTGTCCAGTTATTTCCAGTACTAAGTAACTAGCCTATTAAATAGATAAATCCTTATTTATATTGGACTAAAGAAGTTGAAAGCTCTTCTTTGGTTGACAAAGAAAGTGTCCGAAGGTTGTCAGTGGGCAGCATGTTGCGTCTGAGATACTCACTAGTCCTGTGCACAAAGAATTGTTCAGTCTATCATTGACAGTAAAAACACAGCAAACTTTCTTTACCTGGGTGGTTGTGTTGAGTAGGGCCATGTGGTGGGAGAGTGCACATTTGAAACCCATTCCCAGCTCAGCCAAAGGTGGAAGCAGTCTTCCTGAGCAAGTCATGCAGAATTGCTGGAGGTCGTCACCCAGGAATCAGGGGACTTCCCCTGAGCTCAATGAAGGCAGTTGGCCATCAAATCTGGGACCTTCCTGGCTCAGGGTCCACTGCTTATAACTTTAGTCGCTGAAGCGGCTGTGTGCAATAGAAAGTCATGCACATCAGTGGTTTTCAGGCTGTCCTGAGTGGGCAGCACCACTGCTCGGGAAGACTGCTTCCAACTTCATCCACAATCTTGGGTACCTTCCAAAATATTGACGCTCGCGTGAGCCCCCAACGAACAATGTGGTACACTCCCAATCACTCCCCTCGTCACCCTAACAAACTGGTATACTCCCAGTAACCCCCAACAGACAACGTGGTACACTCCCAATCACTCCCCTCGTCACTAACAAACTGTGCTATACTCCCAGTGACCCCCAACAAACAACATGGTACACTCCCAATCACTCCCCTCGTCACCCTAACAAACTGGTGTACTCCCAGTAACCCCCAACAAACAACGTGGTACACTCCTAATCACTCCCCTCGTCACTAACAAACTGGTATACTCCCAGTGACCCCCAGCAAACAACATGGTACACTCCCAATCACTCCCCTCGTCACCCTAACAAACTGATATACTCCCAGTAACCCCCAACAGACAACGTGGTACACTCCCAATCACTCCCCTCGTCACTAACAAACTGGTATACTCCCAGTGACCCCCAGCAAACAACGTGGTACACTCCCAATCACTCCCCTCGTCACTAACAAACTGGTATACTCCCAGTGACCCCCAACAGACAACGTGGTACACTCCCAATCCTTCCCCTCTTCACGCTAACAAACTGGTATATTCCCAGTGATTCCCATCAAAGAACGTGGTACACTCCCAATCACTCCCCTCGTCACTGTAACAAACTGGTATACTCCCAGTGACCCCAACAGACATGAGAGACAATCCTGGGGAGGACCAGCGCTGTGGGCACACTCCTGAACCCTGTTCTCTCTCCCTGCCCCCAATGTGGATGTAGCATGAAAAGCACCTAATAAATACCAGGTTATTCCCAGAAAGTCCTGGAATGCACCAAGTTTGTTATCCTGCCTGATCAGGCAGAGACGATAATTACTACAGTTGAGAAGAAAATAGACATTCTCAATGGTAACTCAATTTAACTGATAAACAGGAATCTCCTTTTGCTTCCTCTTCATTGGAATGCGTTACCTCCTTACATGTACATATAACCCCCCCCACCCCTTTATCCACCATTCCCTTCGCTGGTATACACATTAGTTGTATCTATCATCATTTCATCCATGACGACCTTGACAGAATTTTTGTCGCCTGTGATCCCGAGTCTCAGTTTATGCTGCACCATTTTGAGCTGGTATTCAAGAAATTAAGATTTTGGAATGGGGCTTGAAAACAGAAGAGTATGCAAGCTTTTAAAATGAAGCAGTGGAATATCTGGAAGACTGGCCACGTTCAGGTCTGTGACCATCATCTCATAATCACAGGATGGAGTTCGGATATCTCCCCATGGATATGCTTCTGCGTACTCGAGGACTGTGTCTCAGCCCATAGAAAATTAATATTAGAAACAGATTTTGAAGTTACGCACGCATACTCCTGTTCAAATTTCCCTGTGAACGTAAATATTAGTTATTTGATCAGTTTACTGACGAAGCATCTGAAAACCAGTCTGGCACTAAGCACAAGATGATTGATCTTTCTAAAGTCTCAGACTGACAGGGCAATCAGTCAGCACTGAACAGTGCTATGGAATGTGCACGTAGTTCGATCAGTATTCAGCCTGAATAACTAGAGAGTTCTTTCAGAAACTCGGCCTGGTGCAATGTGATTTACGTTTAGAACTGAGCCCTTTGCACAATCACTGGATATAGCTGCACAGTCCCAAGTGGGGGTAAATGAAAGAAAACATTATTGTAGGCAAAGTTCTTCACAAATTGAGGACTGTGTCATGTTTCAAGTAGAGACATTAATAAATACTGATATCGGTGGCACAGTGGTTAGCACTGCTGCCTACGGAACTGAGGACCCGGGTTCGAATCCCGGCCCTGGGTCACTGTCTGTGTGGAGTTTGCACATTCTCCCCGTGTCTGCTTGGGTTTCACCCCCACAACCCAAAGATGTGCAGGGCAGGTGGATTAGCCACGCTAACTTGCCCCTTAATTGGGGAAAAAATAATTGGGTACTCTAAATTTATTTTAAAAAAAGAAAAGATAAATACTGATATCTCTTTGGGATTGTAAAACATTGCACTATCTTGTGGAACTTTTAATTGCGGTGTGCCAAGATCACTTCCTGTTCCTCCATTTGTCTTCAGAATCTGCTGCAGATTTGGTCACAGAGTGAACCTGATGTTCGAACTGTGATTTGTGTCCTCTCCTGTCCCTCAGGAGGAACCGTTGTGCACAGTTCACCAGGGATCCTGGCTGCACAATGCCATCTTTGGTCTGCGTTCATGGGTTTGGGGGTAGGGGTGTGGGGAAATTACAATTGGCCTCAATGCCCCGCCCCATCAGACATTACCGACTCCTGCTTGAAAACACACGTGGCTGGATGTCGGGTCATAAACATGTTTGTCGATGCCTCCCCTGTGGAAGAGCCAGCCATTTATGTTGGCTGATGCATAAGGGAATGGCCACTTGGGCGGAGGCTACTGGAGGGACGTGAGTGGCCCCTATCCTGAGCAAGCATCAACACATTGACGTGTGGGAGAATGAAACCGGTTTGATCACAAGAATATAACTGGATTCCAAAAAACGGCACATTAAAATTAAAACTATGTAAAAATGATCTGTTGTGTTGTTTCTAATTAGGGGAATTGCAAAGTGTGTGTTCTGTATTAATCCCAAATTGACTTCTAACTGTATGCTGCGTACATCAGATTGTTGCTGTACTCGTAGCTGCAGGCTTTGTGTATGATATATATATATAAAAATAAAATATATATTTGTGTGTGTGTATTGAGCTCATGTTGGCAGCTGTCAATTCATCATCAGTGCAACCGATGTAAAACAAGGACATTGTTAATTAAGTGTGATTAGTTTTATCGCACTGTGCAATTGGTATTTTTTTCAGAGGCAATATTTATTGATTGTCATTAAACTTATTTTCAACTGGCATTGTTTGATTATTTCTCTCTTCCTTTCCCTTTTTGGTGGCCAAGTTAATCCATTGATGGTCTTTTTCTCTGATTACTTTTCTACTTCAAAAGAAACCGAGGGTGTGGGACTGAGCCAGGAGGAGCCAGGAAGCATTAGAGGTCTGACCCTGGCTGAGTTAAACTGGACAGACAGGCTGTGATTGACCTCATGTTCGAAGGCAAGGTTCAGCAAGAGTTCGATCCCTTGGTCCCCATCCAGTGCCCCTGCCCCCCACCCTTATCAGGAAAGCATACCTGAGTGAACAATGTGCACAGATAGAATCATAGAATTTACAGTGCAGAAAGAGGCCATTTGGCCTATCCAGTCTGCACCGGCCCTTAGAAAGAGCACCTGTCCCAATCCCACACCTCCACCCTATCTCAGTAACCCCACCTAACCTTTTTAGACACTAAAGACAATTTAGCATAGCCAATCCACCTAACCTGCACATCTTTGGAATTGTGGGAGGAAACCAGAGCACCCGGAGGAAATCCACGCAGACACAGGGAGAACGTGCAGACTCCACACAGACAGTGACCCAGCAGGGAATGGAAACGTGGAGCTGTGAAGCAATAGTGCCAACCACTGTGCTACCGTGACGACCATATTAGGATTGGGTTCGACTGTGATTATCTCATTTCATCTTATCCCATGCCAATGCTGAGTGCTTGTGTTCCACATTGCACTGCCGTGGGTGCTGTGGCACATCGGACCAGGACCTCTGTCTGCCCTCTGAGGTGGACACAAGACATCTGGCCCCGTCACTGTGAAAGTCACTGTCAGAATGCAAGCCTTTGTCTTTTATGTGAGTTGGTGAATGGTGTACTGCACCATCTCTCCCATTTGATATGATTTTCTGCATCATCTATCCCAAGCACTTATCTATCCCAAGCTGAAACTGCAGAGTAATGAACAATTAGCCAGTTAACCGCTTATAAGAATGACGGTGCAAACCAGAAATATCAAATAGCCACCATGAAGTCGAAAAGGATATCCAGGTGGTTAGAATGTGGTGAAAAGCCACATAGTATTTCAGAGGAAGCCGGATCAAGGCATGAGGAAGAAAGGAATAGAGCAGTATGTACCATATTAGACGCTTGTCATTGGCAGCTAAGCAATGGGATGTAGTCCTTGATCAGCTGGTGTCCGACAGGCAGGCCTGTCGTGTCTCTGAAGGCTAATTCAAATATGCTGTCTACGTTGCGGCTAAACCTATGAGAAACCCCAGGGCCCAAAAAAGTGATTGTCGTTTGGTAGCAGTGGGGAACTTGCCAGGGAAACCCCCTGAAAAACCCACCACAAATTAACTTCAAAGTTTTTCCATTAAACTCTGCCCTGTATCACGCATTCACAGGGCCAAACAAGACCAACACATATATCAACAACAAGAGGTTCCAGCCGTTAGCTTTAACAATAGCCCCCCCCCCCCCCCCCCCCCCCCTTTAACGAGAAGACTTCTCTTGCTGACTTTACATTGCCAGAGTTGGCCAAAACATGTATTTACAGTTGTGGTTCAGGCATTAATTTGCCTGCAAAACGGTCTCATTAGTTCCCTCCCTTCAGCCTGTCTCCCATGTTTCTCTTGGGTGTATTTGTACTTCCCCCCCCCCCTTTCTCTTTCTTGTTCCGTGACCTCTGTGTCCCCATCCCCTCCCTCTCGCTGCTTTATTGTCTGCTGGCCACAAACAGGTCTTGAAACAAGTTAGTGAACGGTTTCCACATCATGTGAAAGGCTTCTGATCCACGGAGGGCGAACTATATCTTCCCCAGCCTGGGAAATTCCGCCTGCTTTAGACAGCCAGTCTGCAGCTTTGGGTGGTGCTGCCGATCGCCAGCGGAGCAGGGGTTTCCAGCGGGCAGTCAGGGTGGTAAAGGGCCCATGAACAGCTCTGGCTGCTCTGATACCCTGAAGATCGCAGTTTTGTTATGCTCTTGACGTAGCATAAGCTGCTTCCTTGATGTGCACTCTGACAAAGGAAGGTTCAGGCATGGAGATAGCTTTAACACATTTATTAAACTGTTAACGATTCTCCTACTTGGATTTGACTCTCCTGTTAATCCTGCTATAGCTACTCAGATAAACAAACCAGTCTGCTACAATCCACGTGGTCGGTGTGATGTGTTTCACATTAACCTTGTCTGTACTCACTAAATATCTCCACTAGAAAGAGAAAGATCATGTGTGCTGTGTCCTCCCCTTGAGAGAACAGATGTTCAAGGTTAACATTTTTTTATATAACTTTAGACTACCCAAATATTTTTTCCAATTAAGGGGCAATTTAGCGTGGCCAATCCACCTAACTGGCACATTTTTGGGTTGTGGGGGTGAAATCCACACAGACACGGGGAGAATGTGCAAACTCCACATGGACAGTGACTCAGGGCCGGGATTCAAACCCGGGTCCTCAGCGCCGTAGGCAGCAGTGCTAATCACTGCACCACCGTGCTGCCGTATCTGAAAGTCAGTGAACGCAGAGGAATCCTGCTAACTGACTGCTTTCCAGAAGGTCCTTCCTGCTGGTGCACCGCCGATCGAAGCAGGGTCAGGACCTGGAAGTGGTCCTGATGCTCAAAAGCGCAGAAGATTCCGCCCAATGAGAACAGAGAGAGAGAGGAATCCGTGCAAGAGGACAACAGTGTGAGAGAATCGGTGTCACCAGTCGGTGAAAGTGGAGAACATGAACTTGACGCAAATCAATTCAAGAGGGGAGTAGGTATAAGGGGGGCAGGGGGCCAGCAAGAGCAGAGAGTGTAAACAAGAAGAGAATCTGTGCATGTGGATAAAGACAATGTGGGCTGAATGCAAGAAATTTAACTGGACGGTGATGAATAGTTTCCATTCAGTTAGATTTAGAGGCAGAATTTACTGAACATCTTACCAATTTAGTATCTCAGGGCTGGATTCAATGGAAAGGTCCATTGACCTCGGGCAGGATTCTCTGGTCATCGGGCGGTAAATCTTATGCAGGTAAATGTCTTGAACATAATTTTCTTAAGACTTGGGTTCACTGTCAAATGTTTTAGTAGTCATTGATTTATCGTCAGTGGGACCCATTGCACCCTGTTCCCTGAGGGATCTCCAAAACATTTTGTGCATCCCAGATGACCATGTGTACTCGTGCTCAAGCCCAAATTTCAAAGATTGAGAGGCTGGAGTCACTAATAATAATAATACTCCAGTGCATCTGGGAGCTTCCTCAAACATTCTAGGGGGTGGTCGCACTACAACTACGGGAGGTGAGGGAATGGGTGACCATCAGATGTAGTAAGAGGAAGACATAGGGAGTGCTGGAAACGCCAAGCTATTGGCATTCAGTTTGGGAGTGAGAATCTTAGGTCAGAAACAACTGTGCTAAAATTAAATAAGGGTAATTAGAATGGAATGAGAGCAGAGTTGGCTGGAGTGTTTAGCAGAAATGAAGGTTGACCAGCAATGCAAACCATTATGCAAATAGGTCATGACTCACGACAGAGATATATCCCAATGAGGCAGAAGGATTCTAGGAAGGGGACAAATCAACCATGGTTAACCAAGAGAGTTAAGGATAGGTTTAAACTGAAAGAGAAACCATACAATGTGGCAAAAATTAGTGGTAAGCCAGGTGTTTGGGAACCTTTCAAAAACCAACAAAAGATGACCAGCAAATAAAGGGAGAAAAACTTTGAGGGTAAACTGGCAAGTAATATAAAAATTTACAGTAAGAGCTTCTTTAAATATATAAAAAGAAAGAGAGGCCAAAGTGAACATAGGCCCCTTGGAGAATGAGACAGGAAATAATAATGGGGAAGCAGGAAATGGCAGAGGAGTTAAATAAATACTTTGTGTCAGTCTTCACAGTTGAATACAGAAATAGCATTCCAAAAATACTAAATAATCAAGGGGCAAAAGTGGGCAAGGAAATAAATAAAATAACTATGACTAGCAAAACTGTACTAAAGAAACTAATGGGCTGAAGGCCAATAATTCCCCTGGACCTGATGGGCTGGACCCTAGGATATTAAAGGAAGTAGGTACAGAGATAGTGGATGCACTGGTAGTAATCTTCCAATAATCCTTAAATTCCAGAAAAGACCCAGAGGGTTGGAAAACTCAATGTAACACCCGTATTCAAAAAGGAAAGGAGACAAAAAACAGGTAACCATAGGGCAGTTAGCTAATCTTCCGTCATTGGAAAAAATTAGCTAATTTGATTGCAGTTGCAGACAGGTGGTGAGAGAGAAGGCAATTCTCACAGCTTTGCTAGGAGCAGTTGGTTTAGGAGGGCTAAAGAAGGACTGTCTCTCTCAGCCTAGCTAGAAGAAAAGCCATACTGTAGAGTAACGGTTAAGAAAATAGATGCCTGAAGCCCAAAGACCAGCCAGTTAAGTAAACTAGAGAAATGAAGAAAAGTTTCCAAGAAGGATGGAGATGACAGAACAGTGGAAACTTGGAACCAGAACAGGTTACTGTTCAGTCAAGCCACAGGCAGTTGAAAAGGCATTGGATTGCGAGAGGTCAGAAAGATATCTCCAGTAGTGCTAAGGTTTGTGAGAAAGTACCACGGTTGGGAGACAGAGGGCGGGATTCTCTAATCCAGCGGCAGAGTGTCCACGCCGTTGTAAACGCCATCGCGTTTTACAACGGCGTGAACAGGCCGACCCAACGACTAATTCTGGCCCGCAAAAGGGGCCAGCACGGCACTGGAGCGGTTCACGCCGCTCCAGCTGCTGATCCCGGCACGAACTGGGCGGCGCGGGATCCGTGCATGCGCAGTGGCTTCCTTCAACGCGCTGGCCCTGATGCAACATGGCGCAGGACTATAGGGGCTGTTGGGGGCTATGCCTGCAGTTATGAGGAATTTTTAAAAAATTAAGGAGGGGCAATAAATGCTGGTCTTGCCGGCAATGCCCGCATGCCATGAAAGAATTGATTTTGAATCCCTGATCGACCTTGTGAAAATAGTGGTGAGCCACCATCTTGAATCACGGGAATTCCTCTGGTGTAGGTCCATCCACAGTGCTGTTAGGAATGGAGTTCCATGTTTTTAATCCTGCAACCGTGTAGGAACGGCGATGCCGACGCAAGTCAGGATGGTGCTGATTTGGAGAGGAACTTGTTCCTATGCGCCTGCTCTCCTTATCCATAGGTGGCAGAGGATGTGGATGTGGGCAGCAGATACATGGGAACATCGCCCCCCCACCCGTATGCCGCCCTCCAAGCCACTTGGGAAAGTTTGGCTGTACCTTCACTGTCGCTGGGACAAGATCCTGGAACTCCCTAACAGCCCTGTGGATGTACCTACACCACAGGGACTGCAGCAGTGCAAGAAGGCAGCTCACCACCAGCATCTCGGGGGAAATTAGGAATGGGCAATAAATGCTGGTCTAGCCAGCGACCCCCACATCACTTGAATTTAAAAACATTACAGGAAATGTCAGGATTTGCCTAAAAGCAGGTCAAGCAATAGTAAACAAACCCAGTGGTAAACAAACTCATTTTCATTTTCATTTCATTTCATTGCTGTTTAGCCACACAAATACACCACCAACCCTTCCAGCCCAATTCCAATGAAGGAACTTTGCTACATCTCACACACAAATGTAGATGAACAATAACTTTTTCATTGGCTCATATTTTTGATTTTGCCATGGCAACACTTGGCACTTTAACAAATTAAAAATAGCAGATCATTGCGGCTTATAGTTTCAATTACATTATGGCTATACGCTCATGATGTTAACTGATCTTTGCATTTTATCTTGTGTTTTAGGTCACAGTGAATACAAACAAAGGTAATCAATCTCCATTTGCAAATAATACATTGATCCCTGTATTTGTTTTGAAACCAAATCAAGTGCCAAATTCCGTGCTGATGCGGTTGACCTCGGTTGTGGCAGGGGTAAGGATGTGCTACAGCTGGCCTCAATGTTTATCGTTTAGGGTGGCCTGGAATAGGTAGCAAATCAGCCAGCTCATGGCCCACGTTGCTATTCAGTGCCCATTGCTCGTCGCAATGTGTGTTTCAACTCGGGCTTGAGATGTGAGCGTCACCAACAAAGTCAGCATTTATTGCCAAACTAATTGTCCCTGAGAAGGTTGTGGTGAGCTGCCTTCTGAAATGCGTGGTGTAGGCACACCCACAGTGCTGTTAAGGAGGGAATTCCAGGAGGACAACCCAGCGTCGATGAAGGAACGGCGATGTATTTACGAGGCAAGATTGCGTGTGACTTTGAGATCATGGGGGCGTGCGTGTACCTGCTGCCCTTCACCTATTAGGACTTGAGGTTATGGGTTTGGATCGCGCTGTTGAAGAAGCCATGGCCAGTGCATGGGCGGCATGTGGTGCAGTGGTTAGCACTGGGACTGCGGAGCTGAGGTCCCGGGTTCGAATCCCGGCCCTGGGTCGCTTTCCGAGTGGAGTTTGCACATTCTCCCCTTGTCTGCGTGGGTTTCACCCCCACAACGCAAAGATGTGCAGGGTAGGTGGATTGGCCACGCTAAATTGCCGCTTAATTGGAGAAAAAATAATTGGGTACTCTAAAAAAGAAATTTAAGTTGCTACAGTGGATCTTGCCGATGGTACACGCTGCTGACACTGTACTCCAGTGATGGTGGGAATGGATGTTCAAAGTGGTGAATTAAGTGATTATTTTACCGGAAATGGTTAACTTCTTGAATGTTGTTGGAGCTGCACCCAACCAGGAGAGTGGAGAGTATTCCATCGCACTCCTGAATGATGTCTTGTATATGGTGGACATCCTTGGGGGTGTCAGTTGGTTGCAGAAGTCCCAATCTCTGACCGACTCTCATGGCCAGATGGTTTATATGGTTTGATGGATGAGGGTCAAAGCCAGGATAAGTTTTTTTGCTGTGATGTCCCTCATGATCACAGAGGCTGCTGGCACTCACTGTCTCACCTTACATGTAAATAAAGACCAATCATGGATACATGACCTGGGGAACGGTAAACTAGCATGTGTCAATACTTAGGAACAGGAGTAGACTATTCAGCTCGTCCAGCCTGCTCCACCATTTAATATGATCATGGCTGATTGGACACTTCAATACCTTTTACACCCAATAGGAAGATGGGAGAGCTGGTTTAGGGTAGTGGATAAGATATGAAACTGGTGACCCAGAAATAATCAATTCAAATCCAAGCATATCACAAGAAAATCAGTAAAGCACATCTATTACGGGCTGGCCTCCGGGAGGGAGGTGAAAGACAATGAACAGTGTCTGATTGGTGTACCTGATCCTTGTTGCCAATCGTCACCAGAGTCACCAATCATGTTGCCAATTAATAATGATGCTCTTTAGAGTCACCAGGTATCAAATGATACTATCACTAGGCTTTACCGGATATTGATCAAAGGACCACACAACCAGTCAGTTAGTTCAAGTTCAAAGATGGTTTATTTACAAACAAGGATTACTTCAAAATGCAACACAAAACACTACAAGTTAAACTACACCCAACAACTACAATAACCTGTACTTAACTTCAGGGTAACCGGCTCTATGCAGATGGACGAGGCCTTTGTCCGGATCTTGCGTGGCTGGGTGGAAGAAGTGGCTCTGTTTCTGCTGGGCTCATCCATCTGGTAGCGATTGTTGGTCTTGAACTTGTCTGTCTGGTCGTTATGCTGCACTTGGGTTGGCATAGGCCGGATCCAAGAGAGACCGAGCACATGGCTGTGTCTCTTCTTATCCCTCTGGGATTTCACGCTCTTTGGGGCGGTCTTTAACTTGGACCCAATAATTTGACAGGCTTCGATCACTGCCTTCGATTTTGGCCAATAAAGGGGCGGGTGCCTTGATGGTTGGGCCTGTCCTTAGCTGTCATTGGCCTTGGCTGTTTGGGCTCTCTGAGTAAAGGGAGTGGCACCGATTAGTCTGTATCTGTATCAGTTACCTGAGTACAGTCCTTTCGTTCTGGGGAAATGGGCCATTAGAATGCAAACGAGCGGGGGTTTTGATCGCATCTAGCTATCTGGGTTGCAAATGCATACACAAGCTCTAAGTGTGTCTGAGTCCTGGGTTGGCCATGATTCCTATGGTCCTTTGCAGGTGGCCATCTGAGATGGCTACATCCTGTCGACAAGTGACTCCCGCCCCTGGTTATGTCACAATTTGCATTTAGTGATCAATCTGTATTTGTCCTCTGACAAATTCTGACAAAGAATGACCCTCTGAGGTGAACTGGGGAGCTTCTCGTCTCCAAAAGAATGACCACTGCAAGAAGCAAACGCATCTCGATCTGCTGCGGACACCTTGGGAAAGGCAGCTGTCACAGGTAGAACAATAAATTTACATTGCTGTAGTACTTTTCAGAAACTCAGAACATCACAGAGCTCTTTACAGTCAATGAAATACTTCCTGAAGTGCCATTACTGCTGTGCCATAGGAAATGCGACAGCCAGTTGTCCACAGCAAGCTCCCATCTGTTAATGGCCAGATGAAGTATTTTTGTGCTGTCGATTGAGGGATACAAATTGGTCCCAGAAGAACTCCCCTTCTTCAGAATTGTGCCGTGGGAGCTTCAACAGCCATATAAGAGGGCGGGTCGGTTCTGAGTTTAATACCGGTCTCACACCCAAAAGATGACACCTCAGAGTGAAACACTCCTTCCCTTGATACCGCATTGAGTGTCAAATCATGTGGCTAAGGTTTGGGAGTGGGATTTGAACCCACAATCTTGTACATAACGGTGAGATTGGTACCAACTGAATTGCATCTATACCCTGAGAGCAAGAAATAAGCAAGTTTGATTATTTTTTAAATAGTTTCTTGGGGTACAATAACATGATAGTTTGGATGGGGTGGGGGACGGAAGACATTTAAGTAATATTTTGGGCTTGGAAAGCACTGCAAAGCATGGGGCTCAGAGGAAGAACTTTCTAGATCTTTCTGACTGAGGATATTACATAACATGCTGACACCCAGACAGAGGTCAGGTACAAGATGCCAGTTTTAAAACAAAGAACCGGAGTTTAATCTGTGACTGAATAATTTACACTGAGACCAGGAGTGGAGAGATGTGTGGGCTCGGTATCCAACTGGAGCTCAGTCTAATCTTACTGCGGGTTGACAAGGGGATTCTGCTGATTAAATCATGAAGCCGCTTTGCCATATGCCTCCGGGAGAGTTTTAAATGTTTAATATGCTTTGTATACGATCTTATTTAACTAATGCATTTGGCCTTTTGTGTGGGAATCGGAGCCAAGCTTATATGTTTCCAATGATTGATCCAAGGTAGTGGGCTGGAGCGTGCGAGAGATTCAGTGACTGTACTGGGGGCTCGCTACTGGGCACTTAAGACAATCCAACAGGGTGATGGCTTTGCACAACATCCACAAACACAGGGCAACACGGTGACACAGTGGTTAGCATTGCTGCCTACAGCGCTGAGGACCCGGGTTCGATCCCGACTCCGGGTGACTGTCCATGTGGAGTTTGCCAACCCAAAGATGTGCAGGTTAGATGCGTTGGCCACACTAAATTGTCCTTTAATTTACCTAAAAAACATCCACAAACATGACCCTACTTGCTGTAATTATAGGTACAGTGAAAAGTATTTCTGCGCGACCAGCTCAAACTGATCATTTAGTACATGGAAAGAAAAGAAAATACATAATAGGGCAACACAAGGTACACAATGTAACTACATAAACACCGGCATTGGATGAAGCATACAGGGGTGTAGTGTTAATGAGGTCAGTCCATAAGAGGGTCATTTAGGAGTCTAGTAATGGGAAGAAGCTGTTTTTGAGTCTGTTCGTGCGTGTTCTCAGACTTCTGTATCTCCTGCCCAATGGAAGAAGTTGGAAGAGTTGAGTAAGCCGGGTGGGAGGGGTCATTGATTATGCTACCCGCTTTCCCCAGGCAGTGGGAGGTGTAGACAGAGACAATGGATGGGAGGCAGGTTCGTGTGATGGACTGGGCGGTGTTCACGACTCTCTATAGTTTCTTGCGGTCTTGGGCTGAGCAGTTGCCATACCAGGCTGTGATGCAGCCAGATAAGATGCTTTCTATGGTGCATCGGTAAAAGTTGGTGAGAGTCAGTGTGGACATGCCGAATTCCCTTAGTTTCCTGAGAAAATATAGGCACTGTTCTGCTTTCTTGGTGGTAGTGTCGACGTGGGTGGAGCTGGACAGATTGTTGGTGATGTGCACGCCTAGGAATTTGAAGCTGTCAGCCATCTCCACCTCCACCCCATTGATGCAGACGGGTGTGTACAGTGCTTTGCTTCTGATTTGGCAATTTACAGTCGTTTGGACTCAACATTGAGTTCACCAATTTCAGGTCAGAATTTCTGTCCCTGTTTTCTGGTGTTTTTGGATCTACATTTCTCATTCGCACCACCTCACGACCCATCTTTTGTTTCTTTACTTACCCCCTTACCCTAATACCCTTTCTCTTGCATCCTCATCCCATTTCTTCTTGAATCTCTCCTGTCTTCCACCCAGTTACAAAACTTCCTTTTTGTTCTGTCCTGCCCCACCTGGCTTTCTCTGCCTCAGCACCTGTCATGTCGAATTTCTTCCTCCCCAGCTCTGATGAGAGCTCATCAACCTGAAGTGCTATCTCTGCTTCTCTCTCTCCACAGATGCTGCCGGGCCCTCCGAGTGTTTCCAGCATTTCCTGTTTCTTATTTCAGATTTCCAGCATCTGCAGTATTTTACATTTATGTTGAAAGGCAACCAAACGGGTGTGGCCGTTCTGGCACAGCAGCACTATTTCAAAATGGTTTAACATGACGACTAAATCGAACACAAGCTATTCAGGATTACCTGAGAAAGAACCAAAGTGAGATCAGGGAAGTTTGTAACATTTAGGAAGGAAGAAATGTAGAAACATGAGTATGCCATTCAGCCCCTCGAGTCTGATCGGCCATTACAATTAGATCCCGACTGATCTATTTCCATAACCCTTCAATTTCCCTAATCTCATTTTGTAATTTTAGATCACATCCTCAGCATTTTTTAGGGGGGGGACTACCTTTTTGTGTAAAGAGGTAGCCCGGCGCTAATTTTAAGGTTACGTCCCAGAGGACCATAAGATGTAGGAGCAGAATTTGGCCATTCGGCCCATCGAGTCTGCTCCGCCATTCGATCATGGCTGATATTTTCTCATCCCCGTTCTCCTGCCTTCTCCCCCATAACCTCTGATCCCCTTATTGATCAAGAACACCAGATTTGTGCTTGAGCTGCTGTTACCTACAGGGCTACAGACCTAGAAGGTGTAATTAGACAGAATAGCTCTTTCTTAGAACACAAGAACTCGGAGCAGGAGCCGGCAAGTTAGCCTCGCGAGCCCGCTCCACCATTAAATATGATCATCATGATCTCATCATAGCCTCAATACCACCATCCTGGTCCGTTCTCCCTAACCCTTGAACCCATAACTAATTAAAAATCTGTCTAACTCCGCCTTAAAATTACTCACTGCCCCAGAATCCCCTTGGTCCCCTTGCCCTAGATTCCCAAAATAGAGGAAATAGTTTATTCCCTCTCTCTACCCTATTGCATCCTTTAATCATCTCAATTTAAACACCTCAGTTAGAAAACCCCAAAATACTCTACGCTCCAGGGACTATTGGATGAAAAGGCTTCATATGACAAAATAGAGGAAGCAGGATTCAAAATAGCCTTTAAAAGGGAAGAGAATAAATATTTGAAAACATTCTTAGCTGCAAAATTCCCATCAT
The DNA here is from genome assembly GCF_902713615.1 of Scyliorhinus canicula. Taxonomy (NCBI): domain Eukaryota; kingdom Metazoa; phylum Chordata; class Chondrichthyes; order Carcharhiniformes; family Scyliorhinidae; genus Scyliorhinus; species Scyliorhinus canicula. The sequence goes on from NC_052147.1 coordinate 9,076,540, forward strand.
TACTGTCATAATACGCACCCATGCACAACATGAGGTAGGAGCAGGCAGTGACAGACACCCAGGTGAGCCAATCAACATACAGAACAGAACACAACCAATCACCAGACAGAACACCAGAGGGGGGCCTCCAACTATAAAACACACGAGGCATCAGCACTCTGCCTTTTTGCACTGGTGACAACTGTAGTGACAGTCAGGGTGTACAAATCATTCAACACCTTCTACACATGGATCAGAGCTAGCCTGGTCTAGATAGAGTTAGTTTACTTAGAGTAATAGAGAGTCAACCCACAGGCAGCTGTGCACTTCGTTACTGAAGTTCAATAAATCTTATTGAACCAACGCCTACGTTTGGTGTATGCTTTATCGTTTATCTGCATCGTGCTGCAGTGCGTGTTACCCCAGGGTGAATAACACGACAATTACTTAAAATAAAAGTTGCAAATTGATCATTGCTCTCGCTCTCCCCGAGGCCATTGATTCGCTTTGTGCCATTTTTAAGTTACTGACCATCCTCAGTCACTCCAAGGTGTCCACTCTGTATATGTGAACCAGGCCAATAATGGTCAGCAGGCTCCCTGACCCAGCGCATCAAGCCTAAGCCATTTGCTCACTTAACGTAAGAACATAAGAATTAAGAGTAGGCCATTTGGGCAGCACGGTGGCCTAGTGGTTAGCACAACCGCCTCACGGCGCTGAGGTCCCAGGTTCGATCCCGGCTCTGGGTCACTGTCCGTGTGGAGTTTGCACATTCTCCCCGTGTCTGCGTGGGTTTCGCCCCCACAACCCAAAAACGTGCAAGCTAGGTGGATTGGCCACCCTAAATTGCCCCTTAATTGGAAAAATGATTGGGTACACTAAATTTATAATAAAAAAATAAAAATAAAAAAAGAGTAGGCCATTTGGCCCATCAAGCCTGCTCAGCCATTCAATAATATTAGGATCCCAGACGAGAACCCAACAGTGGCTAGGGTAGTGGACAGAAACTCCAATATTTTATTTTCATTTTGTAAGACTCTGAGGAATGGATACCTCGCTCCAGGAGGGATTGCACAAAGAAATAGGGATACAGTAAAACAAACTTTATTACTAACACAGGATTAAAATCTTCAACATCACACCAGAAAATAGTTTACAATCACCCCTTAAACAATACTACTCAATACAGTGAATACAATACCCTAATTGCTATCTTTATTCCCACTCAAACAACAAGAAAACAACCATCTCAGCTCTCAATCAACCTTAAATACCAATGGTACAGAGGAATACTTGCTTTACAGAGTTATTCGTTGAGAAATAGATCACTTGATACTGCTTTCCAGAACAGTCTGACTCCTGTCAGAAAACCTGGCTGGATGTCTTCAAAAGCTGTTTCGATTGTCTTGTTTCAGCCCTCCCTTGTCCTCAGACAAGTCTGCACTGCTTTAAATACTGTTACTCTCTTTTAACTAACCTACTGTGAGAGCAGAACTGCCTCACTTGTGCACAAAGCTTCATTCAGCTCAGAACTGAACTGAAAATGCTTTCTCAAAAGGCCTGATGCCTTAGCTCCACCCAGCAATGACATAATCTCACCAAGCTAAAAATGTATTGACTCCCCAGAGAGTCCCCTTAATCAAAACAAAGTTGCATGAGCTCAAGCTTTTAATGATGATTAATTGCACCTCTGGCTCCTAAAAGCTTTGTTATCCTTCAAACCAAGTTTTTTTTAAAACATGACTTCAGCAGTCAAACACACCCTAACCCAGGCTTTTTAAAAAAGTATTTGATTACAAACATGTATCAAAACAGATTACAGCAACTAAACACTTCGGGAAACATACTTCCCAACAATCGACTATACAGTTTGTACACATTTGTTCCCCTTTTTCATTCCCCCCCCCCCCCCAACGAACAGCTCCTCAAACACGGTCACAAACATCCCCAACCTTTTCTCAAACACCTCTGCGGAGCCCCTTAAATCATACTTTATCTTCTCCAACTGCAGTAAGTCATATAGGTCACCCAACCAAGCCGCTACCCCGGTGAGAATGCCGACCGCCGCGCCAGCAAAATTCCCGCTGTGCAATCAGAGAGGCCAAGACCACGACATCAGCTTCCTCCTCTCCATGAGCTCCGGCTTCTCTGAAACCCCAAATATCACTGAATCCACCTCCTCCTCGACTATCCCGGCTAAGTGGAGGTGTACTCTAGGCGGTGGGGGTGTATTTTATGGGGTGGTGTATTCTATGAGGTGGGGGGTATTCTATGGGGTGGGGTGTATTCTATGGGGTGAGGGTGTATTCTATGGGGTGGGGGCGTATTCTATGGGGTGGGGTGTATTCTATGGGGTGGGGGTGTATTCTATGGGGTGGGGGTGTATTCTATGGGGTGGGGGTGTATTCTATGGGGTGGGGGTGTATGCTGTGGGGTGTATTCTATGCGGTGGGGGTGTATTCTATGGGGTGGGGTGTACTCTATGGGGTGGGGTTGTATTCTATGGGGTGGGGGTGTATTCTATGGGGTGGGGTGTATTGTATGGGGTGGGGGTGTATTCTATGGGGTGGGGTGTATTCTATGGGGTGGGGGTGTATTCTATGGGGTGGGGGTGTATTCTATGGGGTGGGGGTGTATGCTGTGGGGTGTATTCTATGCGGTGGGGGTGTATTCTATGGGGTGGGGTGTATTCTATGGGGTGGGGTTGTATTCTATGGGGTGGGGGTGTATTCTATGGGGTGGGGTGTATTGTATGGGGTGGGGGTGTATTCTATGGGGTGGGGTGTATACTATGGGGTGGGGGTGTATTCTATGGGGTGGGGGGGTATTCTATGGGGTGGGGTGTATTCTATGGGGTGGGGGTGTATTCTATGGGGTGGTGGTGTATGCTGTGGGGGGGTATTCTATGGGGTGGGGTGTATTCTATGGGGTGGGGTGTATGCTATGAGGTGGGGATGTATTCTATGGGGTGGGGTGTATTCTATGGGGTGGGGTGTATGCTATGAGGTGGGGATGTATTCTATGGGGTGGGGGTATATTCTACGCAGTGGGGGTTCTATGGTTCCCACTTATATCCAAGGAAACAATATTAGGACCTCTTTCCCGCGATACTTTCCATGTTAAAATTGATAGGAGAATTTGCAATACAATAAGATGATAGAGATTGTCACATTCATTGGGCTTTCAGTGTGGATATCAGATTGACATGCTTAGAATATATCATCTCATCTCACAGCATTATTGAATTCTGAGCACACGGGTAATCTTTAACAGTCTAGACAGCTGAATTGTTCAGACTTGTTGGTTCTACGGTGGTCTTCCATGGTGTGCGTGCCTGACCTGACAATGTAGCTGTCATGTGATTGCCCTTGTGGGACAGGATATTGTTGATCAGTTGAAGGTTGATAGAAATGGAACTAGAAATCGAGATGGTGCTGTGCACCCTAAAGGTAATCGGAAAGATCTGTTGTAGTAAGAGGGAAAACATTGGTCTGAAAAGAGAAGGAACTAGGGCCATGACATAGAACTTCGGGACCAGAAACAACATCGGCACACCCAACTTTGCAAAGTGCTCCTGACTAACTACTGGGGGTTTGTGTCAAGGTTGGGAAGCTGTCTCACAAACTAATCAAGGAACAGCCTGACATAGTCATGCTCAGAGAATCATACCTCACCAATGATCCCAAACCGCACCATTATCATTCCTTTGTTTTTTTCAATTTAGTGTACCCAATTCACTTTTTCCAATTAAGGGGCAATTTAGCGTGGCCAATCCACCTACCCTGCACATCTTTGGGTTGTGGGGGCGAAACCCACGCAAACATGGGGAGAATGTGCAACCTCCACACGGACAGTGACCCAGAGCCGGGATCGAACCTGGGACCTCGGCGCCGTGAGGCAACGGGGCTAACCCACTGCGCCATCATGCTGCCCTGGCATCACCATTCCTGGGTATGTCCTGTCTCACCGACAGACCCAGCAGAATTGGCAGCACAGTGGTATGCAGTCAGGAGGGAGTTGCCCTGGGAGTCCTCAACATCGTCTCTGGACCCTATGAAGACTCATGGCATCAAGCCAAACATAAGCAAGGAAACCTCCTGCTGATTACCACTTAACACAACCCACACCCCCTCCCTACGCCCGGGCTGATGAATCAGTATTTCTCAATGCTGACACCACTTGGAGGAAGTACTAAGGGTGGTCAGAGCACAGAACGCGGTATTTCAATGTCCATCACCAAGAGTGGCTCCATAGCACCACTAAGATTGAACTGGCCGGGTCCCGAAGGACACAGCTATTATACCGGGCCTATGGCAGAGTGAGGGATCTATATGTTTGCGGATGCTACGACTGTGGTGAGTCGTATCTCAAACAATGACCTATCAGACTACAGAAGGGAAATAGATCACTTGGTTGTATGGTGTACCGAAAACAGCCTCTCTCTAAATGTCGGCAAGACCAACGAACTGATCACCGACTTCAGGAAATGTAGCCCCCCCACTCCCCACCCCGTCAACATCAATGGCTCCAAAGTGGAGATGGTCGATAGCTTTAAGTTCCTGGGGGTCACCATCACCAACAGTCTGTCCTGGTCCACTCACGTTGATGCCATCGTCAAGAAAGCCCAACAATGTCTCTACTTCCTATGGAAGCTAAAGAAATTCAGCATGTCTGCATCGACTCTCACAGACTTATACAGATGTGCCATAGAGAGCATCCTATCCGGCTGCATCACAGTTTGGAATGGCAACTGCTCGGTCCAAGATCGCAAGAAATTGCAGAGTGTGATGAACTCAACCCAACGCATCACACAAGCTTGCCACCCTCACATTGATTCTGTCTACACCTCCCGCTGCCTCAGGAAGGCAGACAGCATTGTCAGAGACCCCTCCCACCCAGGCATTGCCTTCTTCCAGACTCTTCCATCAGGCAGAAGATACAGAAGTCTGAAGACCAGTACATCCAGACATAGGAACAGCTTCTTCCCCACAGCTACTAGACTCCTCAACGACTCCCCCTCTGACTGATCTGTTTCTTGTAAGAACGCTATTCACAACGCCTTTTGCTGCTCTTGCTCATGTATTTGCTTTGTTTAGCCCTTGTACCGCACTGTAACCAATCACTATTTGTTGATGTACCATTTGTCAATGTTCTCTGTTGATTATTCTTTTCGTCTACTACGTACATGCTGTGTATGGTCACTCGGCTGCAGAAAAATACTTTTCACTGTACTTCAGCATATGTGACAATTAATCAATCAAAACAAGAGGGAAAACCTACTGCCCGTGTCTACGCGGGTTTCCTCCGGGTGCTCCGGTTTCCTCCCACAGTCCAGAGACGTGCAGGTTAGGTGGATTGGCCATGATAAATTGCCCTTGGTGTCCAAAAGGTTAGGTGGGGTTATTGGGTTCCGGGGATAGGGGGGAAGTGAGGGCTTAAGTGGGTCGGTGCAGACTCGATGGGCCGAATGGCCTCCTGCACTGTATGTTCTGCGTTCTCTCTTCATAACTAACACTCTCCAGCCCAGAAGGCTGGAGATCATGTGATTAAATCCCGAGGGATCATGCTTGACAACCCCCATAGCGACACATCTTTCTACAGGAGGGGGAGGAGCGGGTCCACGCTACTACATGCTTAACAACACCCAACCATTGGCACGTGGCCCAGTAAATGTACATTACGAACCTATCTGTTGCAGAACAGAGCAAGAGACAGATGAGGGAAGATGGGGGCAGAGAATGAAAAGGTGCAAAACAAACAATTTTTAAAAAATGAATCAATAAAGCAAACTCTGAAAAGGCCTCATGTTCTATTTGGGAACTAGCAGGCACAGCAAATGTGATTTCTCTTTTGCTGAATAAATTACACATTACTAAAAACAGTTCAGACACTCTTTCACTTCAGTTGTGAGAATTGTATGTGCAAAGCTCGGTGTGAGTGTAGCCTGGAATATATCACAGAATCATGAATTGTTACAGCACAGAAGGTCATTGAAAATGAAAATCGCTTATTGTCACAAGTAGGCTTCAAACGAAGTTACTGTGAAAAGCCCCCAGTCGCCATATTCCGGCGCCTGTTCGGGGAGGCTGGTACAGGAATTGAACGGCTGGCCTGCCTTGGTCTGCTTTCAAAGCCAGCTCTTTACCCCTGTGCTAAACCAGCCCCTCATTCAGCAGGTTGGGTCTGTCCCAGCTTTTCCAGTGGCAAATCCATCTAATGCCATTGTCCCTATAACCCTGCACTTATTATAAAGCAAGTCACGAACATAGCATAGTCCATATTAAATAGATTTGGAGGTGTCAGAAATGGCTGACCCATTCCACAGCATACCAACATCCTAAATAGTTCTTTAAGGCTCCAAAGACAGTTACTGTGGTGAATGTATTATACTAATAATCCACCAATTTATTTGTATCTGTGCTGTTGCACTTGTATTTGTATCTGTGCTATGCTTTTGCCCTTGTGGGCTTCTCCTATGGGCCATTTAGTGGCTGGTTTAGCTCACTCAGCTAAATCGCTGGCTTTTAAAGCAGACCAAGCAGGCCAGCAGCACGGTTCGATTCCCGTACCAGCCTCCCCGGACAGGCGCCGGAATGTGGCGACTAGGGGCTTTTCACAGTAACTTCATTGAAGCCTACTCGTGACAATAAGCAATTTTCATTTCATTTTCATTTCATTTCATTTTCATTTCATTTCATTTCATTTCATTGTATGGCATTATCCATAGGGGAACATGTTGGGGCATGTATGGGCTCCGCCCATGGCTCCTCCCCCTTAAAGGGAGGTATAAAGAGCAGTCAATCTGCAGGCAGTTCTCAGCATTGGTTCAGTCACAGGCAGGCACTGTTCTAAGTTGATTAAAGCCACAGTTTACTGCTACTCATGACTCGAGTGAATTGATGGTCGCGTCAATTTAATCAACTTAAACACAACTATGGAATCGGCCCTCAAACCTGACCGACTGGAACTCGATCCGCAGGCCGCGGAGGCGAAAGACATTTTTTTGCACTGGCTCCACTGCTTCAAGGCCTATCTCGCAGCCTTCTCCACGCCTTCCATCACCGACGAACAGAAGCTGAGCTTCCTCCACGCACGGGTGAGCCATCGAATATAATACATTCACCACAGTTACCCCCATCTGTTAGAGAATTCCAATCTAACCCCGCCCAGTCTGAGGTTCAATAGCATCTGCTCTCCAAGAGAAATCACAGTGCAACATCACAGATAAACATATAAGCAAATGGTTGGTGAATATTCGTCTCATATGTAATTCATTAGTGATTGTCAGGTTTTAGTAGTTGTAGCAATGTTTACCAGCACTGGTAAAGGTTATTGGGAGGAGGGCTGGTTTAGCTCAGTTGGCTACACAGCTGGTTAGTGAGGCCAACAGCGTGGGTTCAATTTGCGTATCTGCCTGAGGTTATTCATGAAGGCCCCACCTTCTCAACCTCGCCCCTCGCCTGAGGTGTGGTGAGCATCACAGAGCAGAAGGAGGCTATTCGGCCCATCGAGTCTGCACCGGCCTTGGTAAGAGCACCCTACCCAAGTCCGCACCTCCACCGCGACCCCACCCAACCTTTTGTTTTGGACACTGAGGGCAATTTATCATGGCCAATCCACCCAACTTGCACATCTTTGGACTGTGGGAGGAAACCAGAGCACCCGGAGGAAACCCATTCAGAACGTGCAGTGACCCAAGCCGGGAATCGAACCTGGGACCCTGGAGCTGTGAAGCAACTGTGCTAACCACTGTGCTACTGTGCCGCCTCCGGTTAAATCACCGCCAGTCAGCTCTCCCCCTCAAAGGGGAAAACAACCTGTGGTCAGCTGGGACTATGGTGACTTTACTTTGCATCAGGGAGGGAGAATGTTGGCTCGAGGCTTTGTACTACGAGGCAGTCACACCTCTTGGGATCAGGTCTTTTGATTTGGTTAGGGACAGGAGTCTGACTCCTGAGGCAGGCATGGGAACCCAGTAGGTGGATGTGTAAACTGACCATGGTACAGGAGGCTAGTCAATTGGGGCCAGTTAATAGGAATGAAGTGGTAGTTGTGGATAATATCACAGCAGCCGGCTGTGTTACCTGCCTGGTGCCAGGGTTCGACTCATCTGCTCGAGGCTGGAGGGAAACATGCAGTGGGAGGGGGCCGGGGGGTCCCCTCGAAGCCCGAACCACTAGCAAATTGGCGTAGATAAGATTAGGGAACATGGTTCAGATTTATGTGGGAGAAACGGGTTTTGTTCCTGGGGCACTGGAACCAGTATTGGGAAAAGAGGAAGCTATACCGATGGGACAATCTACACATGAACTGTGCTTTGACCAGTGTTCGAGCGACTTGTCGAACTAGAGCTGTAAGGAGGCCTTTAAACTGAAGCGTGGGGGCAAGGGATCACGTGTGGGAAGATGTGATCAATGGGAGAGAGAAGACACGGCAAGAGAGCAAGATAGCAATAAGGGAAGTGTATGGAGTGTGGCAGGAAGGGAGTACAAACTTCACAGTCTGCTCCGGCAGTTATTGCCAGGGATTGCAAAAGTGACAAAACGGCAGAGAAGGCTATGTACGCCGAATCACGTAGCATTTGTAACAAGGTGGGTAAATTGACAGCTCAAACAGAAATAAATACATAAGATCTGATAATCTTTACAGAGCCATGGCGGCAAAATGACAGAAGCTGGGACCGGAATATTCTGGGGTACATGATATTTCAGAAGGACAGGAAGCACAGAAAAGGTGGATGGCCGGATCTGTTAATTAAGGATGGAAGTAGCACAAGGGGGAGAGGGATGACCTTAATACTGGAGATCAGTAATAATAAAGATAGGAAGTCACTTGAGGGAGTAGTTTATATGACTCGTAACAGTAACCACACTGCAGTATACAGTGTGTGGAGAATACAGTGCATGGAGTATACAGTAACCACACTGCAGTATACAGTGTGTATACAGTGTATGGAGTATACAGTAACCACACTGCAGTATCCAGTGTGTGAAGTATACAGTGTATGGAGTATACAGTAACCACTGTGCAGTATACAGTGTGTGTGGAGTACACAGTGTATGGTGTATACAGTAACCACACTGCAGTATACAGTGTGTGGAGTGTACAGTGTATGGAGTATACAGTAACGACTCTGCAGTATACAGTGTGTGGAGTATACAGTGTATGGAGTATACAGTAACCACTCTGCAGTATACAGTGCGTGTGAAGTATACAGTGTGTGGAGTATACCGTAACCACACTGCAGTACACAGTGTGTATACAGTGTGTGTGGAATATAAAGTGTATGGAGTATACAGTAACCACACTGCAATATACAGTGTGTGTGAAGTATACAGTGCATGGAGTATACAGTAACCACACTGCAGTATACAGTGTGTGTGGAGTATACAGTAACCACACTGCAGTACACAGTCTGTGGAGTATACAGTGTATGGAGTATACAGTAACCACACTGCAGTACACAAGTGTGTGGAGTATAGTGTATGGAGTATACAGTAACCATGCTGCAGTATACAGTGTGAAAACAGTATATGGAGTATACAGTAACCACACTGCAGTATACAGTGTGAATACAATATATGGAGTATACAGTAACCACACTGCAGTATACAGTGTGTGAAGTATACAGTGTATGGAGTATACAGTAACCACACTGCAGTATACAGTGTGAATACAATATATGGAGTATACAGTAACCACACTGCAGTATACAGTGTGTGAAGTATACAGTGTATGGAGTATACAGTAACCACACTGCATTATACAGTGTGTATACAGTGCATGGAGTACACAGGAACCACACTGCAGTATACAATTGTATACAGCGTATGGAGTATACAGTAACCACACTGCAGTATACAGTGTGTGGAGTATACAGTAACCACACTGCAGTATACAGTGTGTGTGGAGTATACTGTGTATGGAGTATACAGTAACCACACTGCAGTATACAGTGTGGGAAGTATACAGTGCATGGAGTATACAGTAACCACACTGCAGTATACAGTGTGTGTGGAGTATACAGTGTATGGAGTATACAGTAACCACACTGCAGTATACAGTGTGTGGAGTATACAGTAACCACACTGCAATGTACAGTGTGTGTGGAGTATACAGTGCATGGAGTATACAGTAACCACACTGCAGTATACAGTGTGTGGAGGATACAGTAACCACACTGCAGTACACAGTCTGTGGAGTATAGAGTGTATGGAGTATACAGTAACCACACTGCAGTACACAAGTGTGTGGAGTATACAGTGTATGGAGTATACAGTAACCACACTGCAGTATACAGTGTGTGGAGTATACAGTAACCACACTGCAGTATACAGTGTGAATACAGTATATGGAGTATACAGTAACCACACTGCAGTATACAGTGTGTGAAGTATACAGTGTATGGAGTACACAGTAACCACACTGCATTATACAGTGTGTATACAGTGCATGGAGTACACAGGAACCACACTGCAGTATACAATTGTATACAGCGTATGGAGTATACAGTAACCACAGTGCAGCATACAGTGTGTGTGGAGTATACAGTGTATGGAGTATACAGTAACCACAGTGCAGCATACAGTGTGTGTGGAGTATACAGTGTATGGAGTATACAGTATCCACACTGCAGTATACAGTGTATGGAGTATACAGTGTATGGAGTATACAGTAACCACACTGCAGTATACAGTGTGTGTGGAGTATACAGTGTATGGAGTATACAGTATCCACATTGCAGTATACAGTGTGTATACAGTGTATGGAGTATACAGTAACCACACTGCAATATACTGTGTGTGCAGTATACAGTGTGTGGAGTATACAGTAACCACACTGCCGTATACAGTGTGTGTGAAGTATACAGTGTATGGAGTATACAGTAACCACACTGCAGTGTACAGTGTGTATACAGTGCATGGAGTATACAGTAACCATGCTGCAGTATACAGTGTGTATACAGTGTATGGATTATACAGTAACCACCCTGCAATATACAGTGTGTGTGCAGTATACAGTGTATGGAGTATACAGTGTATGGAGTATACAGTAACCACACTGCAGTATACAGTGTGTGCGGAGTATATAGTGTGTGGAGTATACAGTAACCACGCTGCAGTATACAGTGTGTATACAGTTTATGGAGTATACAGTAACCACACTGCTGTATACAGTGTGTGGAGTATACAGTGTATGGAGTATACAGTAACCACCCTGCAGTATACAGTCTGTGGCGTATACAGTGTATGGAGTATACAGTAACCCACTACAGTATACAGTGTGTGTGAAGTATACAGTGCATGGAGTATACAGTAACCACACTGCAATATACAGTGTGTGGAGTATACAGTGTATGGAGTATACAGTAACCACACTGCAGTATACATTGTGTGTGGAGTATACAGTGTGTGGAGTATACAGTAACCATGCTGCAGTATACAGTGTGTGTGGAGTATACAGTGCAAGGAGTATACAGTAACCGTGCTGCAGTATACAGTGTGTGTGGAGTATACAGTGTATTCAGTATACAGTAACCACACTGCAGTATACAGTGTGTGTGGAGTATACAGTATATTCAGTATACAGTAACCACACTGCAGTATACAGTGTGTGTGCAGTATATAGTGTATGGAGTATACAGTAACCACACTGCAGTATACAGTGTGTATACAGTGCATGGAGTGTACAGTAACCACACTGCAGTATACAGTGTGTGGAGTATACAGTGTATGGAGTATACAGTAACCACACTGCAGTATACAGTGTATGGAGTATATAGTAACCACTCTGCAGTATACAGTGTGTGTGGAGTATACAGTGTATTGAGTATACAGTAACCACACTGCAGTATACAGTGTGTGTGGAGTATACAGTGTATGGAGTATACAGTAACCACACTGCAGTATACAGTGTGTGGAGTATACAGTGTATGGAGTATACAGTAACCACACTGCAGTATACAGTGTATTGAGTATACAGTAACCACACTGTAGTATACAGTGTGTGGAGTATACAGTGTATGGAGTATACAGTAACCAGACTGCAGTATACAGTGTATGGAGTATACAGCAAATGGAGTATACAGTAACCACACTGCAGTATACAGTGTGTGCGGAGTATACAGTGTATGGAGTAGACAGTAACCACAGTGCAGCATACAGTGTGTGTGGAGTATACAGTGTGTGGAGTATACAATAACCACACTGCAGTATACAGTGTGTGAGGAGTATACAGTGTATGGAGTATACAGTAACCACACTGCAGTATACAGTGTGTGTGGAGTATACAGTGCATGGAGTATACAGTAACCACACTGCAGTATACAGTGTGTGGAGTATACAGTGTGTGGAGTATACAGTAACCACACTGCAGTATACAGTGTGTGGAGTATACAGTATCCACACTGCAGTATAGAGTGTGTGGAGTATACAGTGTATGGAGTGTACAGTAACCACAGTGCAGCATACAGTGTGTGTGGAGTATACAGTGTGTGGAGTATACAGTAACCACACTGCAGTATACAGTGTGTGGAGTATACAGTGTGTGGAGTATACAGTAACCACACTGCAGTATACAGTGTGTGGAGTATACAGTGTGTGGAGTATACAGTAACCACACTGCAGTATACAGTGTGTGGAGTATACAGTGTGTGGAGTATACAGTAACCACACTGCAGTATACAGTGTGTGGAGTATACAGTGTGTGAAGTATACAGTAACCACACTGCAGTATACAGTGTGTGTGGAGTATACAGTGTATGGAGTATACAGTAACCACACTGCAGTATACAGTATGTGTGGAGTATACAGTGTATGGAGTATACAGTAACCACACTGCAATATACAGTGTGTGTGCGGTATACAGTGTATGGAGTATACAGTGTATGGAGTATACAGTAACCACACTGCAGTATACAGTGTGTGTGGAGTATAGTGTATGGAGTATACAGTAACCACACTGCAGTATACAGTGTGTATACAGTGTATGGTGTATACAGTAACCACACTGCAGTATACAGTGTATGGAGTATACAGTGTATGGAGTATACAGTAACCACACTGCAGTATACAGTGTATGGAGTATACAGTGTATGGAGTATACAGTAACCACACTGCAGTATACAGTGTATGGAGTATACAGTGTATGGAGTATACAGTAACCACACTGCAGTATACAGTGTGTGGAGTATACAGTGTATGGAATATACAGTAACCACACTGCAGTATACAGTGTGTGTGGAGTAAGAGGAAGAAATAATGGGGGTTTGTGAGAAAAGTGTGGCAAAGACCAGGAGTGATTTTAATCTACGTTTAGATTCGGTGAATCAGATTGGCAATGGAACCTGGAAGATGAGTTTATAGAATGTTTACTGGACAATTTCTTACAGCGACAGCCAATCAGAGATCAGGATATTCTAGGCCTGGCAATGTACAATGAGAAAGGATTCATTAATGATCTCATCATAACGGTGCCCCTAGGTAGCAGTGATTATAACTGTGATTGAGGGAGAGAAGGGTGGGTCTAAGACCGGTGTTTTGAACTTAAATTAGAGCAATTATGAGGGTATGAAGATACACCTGGTTAAAGAGAACTGGGAAATTAGATTAAGGGATAAATCAGTAGAGACGCAGTGGCAGACATTTAAGGAGATATTTTTTAACACTCAGCAAAGATATATTCCAATGTGAAAGAACGCCTCTCAGGGAAGGACATGCCATCCGTGACTAATTAAACAAGTTAAAGATCGCAACAAATTGAAAGAAAAAGCTTACAATTCTGCTAAAATTAATTGTGGGTTCGAAGATTGGACAGATGCAAAAACAGCAAGGAATGGCTAAAAAAAAGAGGGAGAAAGGGCAGCATGGTGGCGCAATTGGTTGGCCCTGCAGCCTCACGGCGTCGAGGTCCCAGGTTCGATCCCGGCTCTGGGTCACTGTCCGTGTGGAGTTTGCACATTCTCCCCGTGTCTGCGTGGGTTTCACCCCCACAACCCAAAGATGTGCAGGCTAGGTGGATTGGCCACGCTAAATTGCCCCTTAATTGGAAAAAATTAATTGGCTACTCTAAATTTATTTTTAAAAAGGGAGAAATTAGAGTATAAGAGCATGCTACAGAAATATAGTAAGAAGTCTTACAACACCAGGTTAAAATCCAACATGTTTGTTTCAAACACTAGCTTTTGGAGCACTGCTCCTTTCTCAGGTGAAGCGTAACAGGCATCTACAGACGCTGAAAGATGCCCTTGTACGAACTGGATACGGCGCTCAACTGATCGATCGACTGTTCCAATGTGCCACAGCAAAAAACCGCACCGACCTCCTCAGAAGACAAACACGGGACACAACCGACAGAGTACCCTTCGTCGTCCAGTACTTCCCCGGAGCGGAGAAACTACGACATCTTCTTCACAGCCTTCAACACGTCATCAATGAAGATGAACATCTTGCCAAGGTCATCCCAACACCCCCACTACTTGCCTTCAAACAACCGCGCAACCTCAAACAAACCATTGTTTGTAGCAAACTACCCAGTCTTCAGAACAGTGACCACGACACCACACAACCCTGCCAGGGCAATCTCTGCAAGACGTGCCAGATCATCGACATGGATACCACCATTACATGTGGTAACACCACCCACCAGGTACGCGGTACATACTCGTGCAACTCGGCCAACGTTGTCTACCTCATATTCTGCAGGAAAGGATGTCCTGAAGCGTGGTACATTGGCGAGACCATGCAGACGCTGCAACAACGAATGAACGGACATCGCGCGACAATCGCCAGGCAGGAATGTTCCCTTCCAGGCGGGGAACACTTCAGCAGTCAAGGGCATTCAGCCTTTGATCTCCGGGTAAGGCAGCCTTCAGGACGCACGACAACGCAGAGTCGCCGAGCAGAAACTTATAGCCAAGTTCCGCACGCATGAGTACGGCCTCAACCGGGACCTGGGATTCATGTCGCATTACATTCGCCCCCCACCATCTGACCTGGCGAAGGCCTTTCGGCCAGCCCCGACACCGGGTGGCGGGCGCCAGGCGCCGTTGGCGCCGGTTTTGGTGCCAGTTGGTGTGGCGGAAACCACACCGGCGCGGGCCTAGCCCCGAAAGGTGCGGAGAATTCCGCACCTTTGGGGAGGCCTGACACAGGAGTGGTTGGCACCACTCCGCTACACCGGGACCCCCCTGCCCCGCCGGGTAGGGGAGAATCCCAGCCATGTTTCTGGAACATCTTCATCCACCTGAGGAAGGAGCAGTGCTCCGAAAGCTAGTGTTTGAAACAAACATGTTGGACTTTAACTTGGTATTGTCAGACTTCTCACTGTGTCAAGAGATGAAAGGGAGGAAAGAATTTAAAAGCTATTACAATCACCAGGGAAAATCATTAGAACTAAAAGCTGACAAGTTCCCAGGTCCTAATGGACTTCATCCCGGGGTCTTAGGAGAATGGGTGGGTATCGAAGGATATGGGACAAATGCAGGCAAGTGGGACTAGCTCAGTGATAGAAGCTGGGTGGCATGGTCAAGCTGGGCCAAAGGGCCTGTTTCAATGCTGTAAACATCTATGACTCTATGACTCTAAGTAGCTACTGTGATAGTAGATGCGTTGGTTTTAATTTTCAAATTTAATTTCCTTCGATTCTGGAAAGGCCCCAACAGATTGGAAAATAGCAAATGTAACTCTTCTATTCAAGATAAGAGGGAGACAGAAATCAGGAAACTTTAAGCCAGTTAGCTTAACCTCTGTGATAGAGACAATGCTGGAAGCTATTACTAAGAAACGCACTGAGAAAATCTCAACACAATCAGACAGTGTTAACATGATTTTGTGAACGGGAAAATGTGTTTGACTAACTTACTGGAGTTCTTGCACATTCCCCCCCCCCCCCCCCCCCCCGTGTCTGCGTGGGTCTCACCCCTTCAACCCAAAAAGATGTAGGGTAGGTGAATTGGCCACGCTAAATTGCCCCTTAATTGGAAAAAAAAAGAATTGGGTACGATAAATTTATTTTTTAAAATGCATTGGAGTTCTTTGAGGAAGTAACAAAAGAAATGGAAAAAGGGGAACTTGTGGATGTGCTGTACTGAGATTTCTAGAAGGCATCTGACAAGCTGCCACATCAAAGGTTACTACACAGAATAAGAGCATATGGTGTTGGGGGTAACATTAGCACATGGAGGGGAACGTTTAGCTAACAGGAAAAAGTAGGGACAAATGGGTAATTGTCGGGATGACAAGATGTAATGAATGGAGAGCCAGAGGGATCAGTGCTGGGGCCTCACTATTTACAATCTATATGAATCACTTGAATGACTGGATCAACTGTAATGTTGCTAAACTGGCTGATGCCACAAAGGTAGATCGGAAAGTATGTTGTGGAGACATAAGAGTCGACAGAGGAATATGGAGTATGGATGGAGTATCATGTGGGAAAATATGAACTTGCCTACATGGGTAGGAAGGATTAAAAAAAGCATCAAATTATTTAAATGGAAAGGAATAGCAGAAATCCTGAGGAAGAGAAAAATCAGTGTCTCCCGATACATGAATCACAAAATATCAAATGCAGCAAGTGATTAGGAAGGCAAATGGAATGTTGTTGCTTATCGCAAGAGGAATGCAATGTAGGGATGTTTTGCTACAGCTGTATAGGGTATTGGTGAAACCACATCTGGAGTACTGTGTCCAGTTTTGGTCTCCTTATTTAAGAAAGGATATCATTGCATTAGAAGCAGTTCAGGGAAGTTTCACTCAAGTGATTCCTGGAATGAGGAGCTTATTTTATGAGGAAACATTGGAAGGGACAGGCCTGGACCCATTGGAGTTTAGAAGAATGAAAGGTGATCTTATTGAAATATATAAGATCCTGAGGGAAGTTGCCAGGGCAGATGCTGAAAGGATGTTTCCCCTTATGGGGGAGACAGGAATTACAGACATGGTTTGAAAATAAGGGCCGGGATTCTCCAATCCCGCGGCCAATTTCTGACGCCGGCATGAAAAGCTGCGCGAGCCACTCCGGTATCAACGTGCCTCCACTTCCAGGTATTCACCCCTTCCTCGGGGGCTAGTAGGGCGCCAGAGTGGTGTCCGCAGCTCCGGCACCCGAAAGCCGGCGTGCCACAGCCGGCGTGATTCCACGCATGCGCGTGGGTTCCCATCTCTGCGCTGGTCCCCGGTGGAGGTAGGGTCAGTGAATATTTTTAAGGCAGAGGCAGATAGACTAACAAGTGGCGGTAGGAAGGAAAGTGGAGTTGAAGAGGATTTTCACAGTAACTTCATTGCATTGTTAATGTCAGCCTACTTGTGACACTAATAAATAAATAATAATAATAACCTTTTGTTGTCACAAGTATGAAGTTACTGTGAGGATTATTATGCAATCAGATCAGCCTTTATCTTGTGGAATAGTGAACCAGACTAAAAGGGCCAAATGGCCTATTCCTGCTCCTAATGTCTATGTTCATATACCAATTTTGTCCCATATCCTTTCAAATTGATCGATTTGTGTTCGCAAAACCTATCAGTTTTTAAATTTACTGTTGGTCGAGCATTAGTTATCATTTAGGGCAGCAGGGTAGCATGGTGGTTAGCATAAATGCTTCACAGCTCCAGGGTCCCAGGTTCGATTCCCGGCTGGGTCACTGTCTGTGCGGAGTCTGCACGTCCTCCCCGTGTCTGCGTGGGTTTCCTCCGGGTGCTCCGGTTTCCTCCCACAGTCCAAAGATGTGCGGGTTAGGTGGATTGGCCATGCTAAATTGCCCGTAGTGTCCTAATTAAAGTAAGGTTAAGGGGGGGATTGTTGGGTTACGGGTATAGGGTGGATACGTGGGTTTGAGTAGGGTGATCATGGCTTGGCACAACATTGAGGGCCGAAGGGCCTGTTCTGTGCTGTACTGTTCTATGTTCTATTTGCAGGAGACAGTTTCAAACCTCTACCCACCACTTTGTGTGGAGAAGTATTTTCAAACTTCACTCCTAAAAGGTCTGGCTCTAATTTTTACGCACTGCCCCCTCTTCCTGGGCTCCTGATCATTGGAAACAATTTTTCTCAATCTCCCCGATCTCTTCCCCTTAAAATCTCGACAATTTTGATCAAGTCATCCCTTAATTTCTAAATTATATGGAATACAGCTGTAGTTGTGTAATCTCTCCTCATAATGTAACTCCTGTAGTCCAGGCATCATTCTGGTAAATCTGCACTATACTTGCTCCACCACCAATGTATCCTTCCTAAAGTGTGGTGCCCTGTGTGCTCGAACCAACAACTCCTCAAGGACAATTAGGGATGGGCAACAAATGCTGGCCTAGCCAGCGTCACACACACCCCACAAAAGAACAAAAAAAAAACCCAGGGCTTTCCATGTACATAGATCCCTGAAAGTTGCCACCCAGGTTGATAGGGTTGTTAAGAAGGCGTATGGTGTGTTAGCTTTTATTGGTAGAGGGATTGAGTTTTGGAGCCATGAGGTCATGTTGCAGCTGTACAAAACTCTGGTGCGGCCGCATTTGGAGTATTGCGTGCAGTTCTGGTCGCCGCATTATAGGAAGGATGTGGAAGCATTGGAAAGGGTGCAGGGAAGATTTACCAGGATGTTGCCTGGTATGGAAGGAAGATCTAATGAGGAAAGGCTGAGGGACTTGAGGGTGTTTTCGTTAGAGAGAAGAAGGTTAAGAGGTGACTTAATTGAGGCATACAAGATGATCAGAGGATTAGATAGGGTGGACAGTGAGAGCCTTTTTCCTCGGATGGTGATGTCTAGCACGAGGGGACATAGCTTTAAATTGAGGGGAGATAGATATAGGACAGATGTCAGAGGTAGGTTCTTTACTCAGAGTGCAATATGAGCGTGGAATGCCCTGCCTGCAACAGTAGTGGACTCGCCAACACTAAACGCATTCAGATGGCCATTGGATAGGCATATGGATGATAAGGGAATAGTGTAGATGGGCTTTAGATTGGTTTCACAGGTCGGCACAACATCGAGGGCCGAAGGGCCTAGACTGTGTTGTAATGTTCTATGTCCTATAACTGAAGCACGACTTTTATCTTTTTGTAGTCTCGGCCTGCAGAAATAACTGCCAACATGTCACCAGCCTTTTGGATTACTTTCTTTGCCTGTTATAACATTTTAATGAGCTGTGTATCTGAGCAAGTCCCACCTTCCCACCCAACCGCCCCCAAAAAGTCTATTTGCAGTTCCACTATTTCTAGCCTTTGATTGTTTAGAAAGCCCCATATTCTATCCAGTTAAATCCAAAGTCACTGATCTCTTACTTGTCTACTTTGAAACCCACAAGTTCTCCCCTTCACTTAATGTATTGCTATCTCTTTGTAATTTCACACTTCGATCTACGCTGCTCACCCCCCTCATATTTATGTCATTGCCAAATTTGGATTTGTAGTTTTCTGCCCCATCATCTAAGTTATTAATAACGACGGGGAACAGTTGAGACCCGAATCCTTGCAGGACACCACTCATCAAATTCTCTGCCAAATAGAGTATCTCCCAATTATCCCGATTCACCCACTCTCAACACGCAACCAATTTCCTAACTTTCAATTCCATGGGCTTCAGGTTTAGCTCACAGCCGCTTCTGAGGGATTTTATCAAATGCCTTTTTGAAGTCCTTATAAACAGCATCCATAGACAGCCTCTTGTATGTAGTCACCACTTCAAAAACTTCAGTTGGATTCTTCAGGCATGTCCTGCCGTTTAAAAGCCCATGCTGCCTCTCTCTGACCAACTGAAAGATTCACGGTCATCTCATATCTTAATTAAAGACTCCAGTAAGTTCCTGACTGTAGACGTTACGCTAACTGGTCTAGAATTCCATAGTGTGTCTCTCGAAGCCTTCTTAAACAGTGAAGCCAGCAGTACAATTTTATAATCTTAAGGAACAATTTCTGAATTGAAATAACTTTGGAAGATTATCGTTTGGGCATCTGCAAAGTTTTCCTTTAAAACTCTGCGATATAAACCATCTGGTCCTGGGTATTTCCCGTTGCCCTGTGCTACTAATTTTTCAATAAATGTTACGATGCTTAACTTTGTTGAATATGTTCCCCTTGTTTGACAATCGTTAGCTTGGGATTTTCACCATGCTGCCTTCTTCCCCTTGCTGTCAATACTGATCAAAGTGATCATTCAGAACCTCCACCATTTTCTCAATTTTATTGATATCACCATCATACGTTGTCAAGGGGTCCACATTTCTCCCGACCGCACCCTCTTTTCCCCAATGCACTTGCACAATGATTTGCCTTGATTTTGCTATCTTTCCATGCTCCCTTTTTATCGCTCTTACTATCTGTTTTGTAACTCTTTCTTGTTCTTTATATCTTTCCAACTTATCAGGATCTGTGCTATTTTTTGTCTTTTTGTATGCTTTTTCTTTTAGTTTCATGTTTTCTTTAATTTTCCATGGCTGTCTTTTTTGACAAGCAGTGATCTTACCCCTTAGGAGTATAAACTGCTTCTATATTACATTACATTATTTTCTGACACCACCTATTGACCTTTTTATTTATCAATATTAAGAGACTTGCTCAGTTTACTGTGATGTGGAGATGCCGGCGTTGGACTGGGTGCGCACATTAAGAAGTCTTACAACACCAGGTAAAGACCAGGTAAAGACCAGGTCGTGAGGAAGGAGCAGTGCTCCGAAAGCTCGTGTTTGAAACAAACCAGTTTACTGTGGACAGTCTCCATCTTGTTGTATCGAAGTCAGTCCTTCCTAGATCTATCTGTCCATCTCACATTTCTCCTTTTCAAATAGTACATTGAACTCAAATCATATTGTGGCCACTATCAGAGAAATTAGCATTGGGCTGATAACTAAGGCTGACTCAATCTAAAATGACCTTCCCTCTTGTTGACAGAAGACTATCCCAAATACACTTGAGAAATTCACTACCTTTCATATATCCCAAGCTATAAGACAGTTGAAATTCCCAAATAAAAACTCTGCCTTTGCTATCCACATGCATAATTTCTGAATTTATACAATCTACCACTTCCCAGCAGCTACACAACTGACTTTACAATCTTAACTTCTTTTCTGCTGCTGAATTCTACTCAAAATATGCACTACCTGCTTTCCTTTTGTTATACCCTCTTTTATCATTGAAATGATTTCGATACTACATTCTCCATTCTCAGGGCTCTGGCATCAATAAAACCGGCTCCCGCTGTGCTACCGAGGCGAATCTCTCACACAAACTGTTGTTCTTCCCATTGTTGACCCAAATGGTTTCTCTCCGGCCAGTTGAGTATGCAGGTGATTGTCTGGATGCTTTGCTAATGGCGTAGGAGATTGCCCCTGTTCATACTCCTTTTTTTTTCTATAAATTTAGAGTACCCAATTCAGTTTTTCCAATTAAGGAGCAATTTAGCGTGGCCAATCCACCTACTCTGCATATTTTTGGGTTGTGGGGGTGAAACCCACGCAAACACGGGGAGGAATGTGCAAACGCCACACGGACAGTGACCCAGAGCCGGGATCGAACCTGGGGCCTCAGTGCCGTGAGGCAGCAATGCTAACCACTGCACTACCATGCTGCCCCCCCATTCATGCTCCTTCAAGATAATTGTTCTTCAAGGTAGCACGGTGGCGCAGTTTCTAGCACTGCTGCCTCATGGTGCCGGGGTCCCAGGTTCGATCCCAGCTCTGGGTCACTGTCCGTGTGGAATTTGCACATTCTCCCCGTGTTTGCGTGGGTTTCGCCCCCACAACCCAAAGATGTGCAGGGTAGGTGGATTGGCCATGCTAACTTGCCCCTTAATTGGAAAACTAAAAATAAATAAATAATTGTTCTAGGTGAGGCCTTGCAGGCAGGTTGTCTCAATTTCAATGGTGTTGGAATGTAGACGATAGTATGTACTATATACAGTACTGCTATCATTATTGAAGGAATGATGTAAATTAATTCGAAGCAGATCAAATAAAATTTACTAGATTATTACCAGGAAAGGCTGGATATGCCGAGGCTTGTACACTCTGAAGTTTAGAGGAGTAAGAGACAACTTGATTGAAACATATAAGATCCTGAGGGGTATTGACAGGATGAATGTGGAGAGGATGTTTCCTCTTATGTGAAAGAATCTAGAACCAGGGGTCACGGTTTAAAAATAAAGGGGTCGCCTATTTGAGACAGAGATGAGGAAAAATCTTTTCCCTCTTTGGAACTCACTTCCTCAATAGGCAGTGGAGGCAGAATTCTTGAATATTTTTAAACGCAGAGGGAGATAGATTTTTTTTTCTCTTTTCTTTTAAATTTAGAGTACCCAATTATTTTTTCCAACGAAGGGGCAATTTAGCGTGGCCAATCCACCTACCCTACACGTCTTTGGGTTGTAGGGGTGAAACCCACGCAGACACAGGGAGAATGCGCAAACTCCACACGGACTGTGACCCAGAGCCGGGATTCGAACCCGGGTCCTCACCACCGTAGTCCCAGTGTTTCGGCTCCACTGCGCCACATGCCACCCTAGGAGATAGATTCTTGATAAACAAGAGGGTGAAAGGTTATCAGAGGTAGGCAGGATTGCGGAGCTGGAGTTAAAATCAGATTAGCCATGATCTTATCAAATGGTGGAGCAGGTTTGAAATGCCCAATGCCAACTCCTAACTCATGTTCTTTACACTCGATGTGAAGCCATCTTTAACGGTGCTCCCAAGCCACAGGGATGTAGCTTTAGTCTTTTTTAAAACAATTCAATTAAGGGTTTCCAACCGGGAAATTCAAAAAAATGATGTTTTGATTATAAGCATGGCTTCACAATTAAATCTCCAGAGGTTTGGGGTGAAAGCGAATAAGCGGAAAATAGAAGAGACAGAAAGGAAGTTAAGAAAGAAAGAAAGGAGAGAGGGAGGAAGGAGTGAAAGAAATATTTCAATAAATGATTGGGAAGACATGGCAGCACGGAGGGGCAATGGTTAGCACTGCTGCCTCATGGTGCCGGGGACCCCAATAAACTGCAGTCATCAGGTTTATAACTTTAACCCCCACAATTAGCTTTTTTATCATGTACAATATAATAATTAAACTGACAGACTATCTAGGCCTTCCCGAACAGGCGCCGGAATATGGTGACTAGGGGCTTTTCGCAGTAACTTTATTGAAGCCTACTTGTGACAATAAGCAATTATTATTAATACCCCTTCCCGGGCAGCACGGTGGCACAGTGGTTAGCATTGTTGCCTACGGCGCTGAGGACCTGGGTTTGAATCCCGGCCCTGGGTCACTGTCCGTGTGGAGTTTGCACATTCTCCCCGTGTTTGCGTGGGTTACACCCCCACAACCCAAAGATGTGCAGGTTAGGTGGATTGGTCACGCTAAATTGCCCCTTAATTGGAAAAATAATTGGGTATTCTAAATTAAAAAAAAAATAAAAAAATTTAATACCCCTTCCCCAACCCTCCCTTCCTAACTACCCCCACTGTCTACACACACCCACACATATACACAGACAGGCAAACAACACAGAGGCGAAAGGGTGGTTGAGAGGGAAATAAATTAATAAAATAAAAGGATAAAGGATCTTTTATACACCGGGATGACTTCTAGTTGGTGCATTTCTGAAGTTTAGGCTTTTGTTTTGGTACTTCTTCCTTCCAGGCTGGAGATGGTTTTCTCTGACAAGGTTCCACTGTATATTCAGGATCATTTCAAGTTTACAGCAAGGCTGTGCCGGGGGAGAACTGATGGAGGTTTTTAAAATTATGAAATGGTTTGATAGGGTATGTGCAGAGAAGAGGGTCATATTTGTGGTGGGGCTGGGCGGCATGTGGCACAGTGGTTAGCACTGTTGTCTCACGGCGTCGGGGTCCCAGGTTCGATCCCGGCCCTGGGTCCCTGTCCATGTGGAGTGTGCTCATTTTCCCCGTGTCTGCGTGGGTCTCACCCCCACAACCCAAAGATGTGCGGGGTAGGTGGGTTGGCCACGCTAAATTGCCCCTTAATTGGAAAAAAAAAATTGGGTACTCTAAATTTATTAAAAATATATGTATATTTGTGGTGGGGCAGGGATGTGTGTGTGTGTGTGTGGGGGGGGGGGGGTGCGGGGGGGTGATGCACTATCAATTACGACGAGACGAGAGTAGAGAGTAATCGAGGCTTTATTATGCAGAGATGTGGAGCCTCCCACAGCTGCTGCTGAAAAGGCTGCAGCTCAGAGAGCCCACACATTTATACTCCGCCTACTGGGCGGAGCCAGCAGGCAGGGATCTACCCCCATCCCTGTAGTACAGGGGCCTTACCGTAATATCCGCGTATGCAGTTTACCAAATACAACAGTGGTGACTACCACATTCACCCCCTGTTAAAAAAGAGTCCAGCAGGGGTGGTGGAAACTATTTACATACAGGTTTTTTTTTTTTTTTAAATACAGGTTGTTTAAATGTTAAGAAAAAGGTTACAAATTTAGACGGTCAGGCGCCTTGGTCCGTCGTCGCGAGCGACAAAGTTGTGGTGTTGATTCAGGCGTTGGTTCGGTTGTCGGGGACTCCGGGAAGTTGATGCCGCGTGGAGAGGAGGTGCCTGGCGTAGATTTTGTTGGTCTGCTGCGTGTAGTTCTCCTTCAGTAGCGCCATGGCCTCAGCGTATGTCGGCGCGTCCCGGATGAGGGGGAAGATGCCTGAGCTCAGCCGCGTGTAGAGGATCTGGAGCTTCTGTGCCTCTGAGGGTGGTTCTGTCGCAGATCCGATGTATGCTTCAAAGCAGCTAGCCAATGGGCGAAGGCCGACTTGGCATTGTCTGCTTGAGGGTGCAGCTGCAGGCGATCAGGCTTGATGCGGAGATCCATCATTTTAAAATTTCTGCGTAATAAATTGATGCACTATCAATTACGATGAGACGAGAGTAGAGAGTAATTGAGGCTTTATTACGCAGAGATGTGGAGCCTCCCGCAGCTGCTGCTGAAACGGCTGCAGCTCAGAGAGCCCACACTTTATACTCCGCCTACTGGGCGGAGCCAGCAGGCAGGGATCTACCCCCGTCCCTGTAGTACAAGGGCCTTACCGTAATACCTTCGTAGGCAGTATACACAATACAACAGTGGTGACTACCACAGGGGGTAGCAGGGATTCTTTAATATAGTCACTAATACATCCTATGGGGAACTCAGGAGAAACCATTTTATCTGGAGAGTGGTTAGATTCTGGAACGTACGGCCACAAGAGAGTCGTTTTTTTAAATGTGTATTATTCCAAACTTCTTTGAACTGTACAAAACATAAACAATGCGGGGAACACACTCCCAACTCACAGTCTTTACAAATTCCCCCCCCCCCTCCCGCCCGCCGTGTCGAACAACCCCTCGAACATGGCCATGAATAATCCCTACCCTGCCTCAAAGCACTGCGCAAAACCCCTCAATTCAAACGTAATTTTCTCCAACCAGAGGAAGTTGTATAGATCCCCCAGCCAGGCCGCCACCCCCGGCGGCATTCTCGACCGCCATTCCAGGAAATTCCTTCACCGGGCAATCAGAGAGACGAAGTCCACGACGTCGGCCTTCCTCCCTGCATCAGCTCCAGCTTTTCCGATATCCCAAAAATCGCCAGCAGAGGGTCTGGCCTGGCCTCCACCCCTACAATTTTTGCTAGCGTCCCGAACACTCCCGGCCAGTATCTCTGGTTAGCACTGCTGCCTCACGGCGCTGAGGCCCCAGGTTTGAATCCCGGCCCTGGGTCACTGTCCGTGTGGAGTTTGCACATTCTCCCTGTGTCTGCGTGGGTTTCACCCCCACAACCCAAAGATGTGCAGGGTAGGTGGATTGGCCATGCTAAATTGCCCCTTAATTGGAAAAAAAAATAATTGGGAGCTCAAAAAAAAATTTTTTTTAAATAAGGTCTATCAAACTAATCCTCGCACACAAGGAGGTTGAATTCACCCTACTCAATGCCTCACTCCCCAACCTATCTTCCCCACCCCACACAATTCCTCCTCGCATTTCTCCTTGATCCCCACCATTTGCGTACCCCCCTGCTCTCCCAGCCACCCATATATTTTGATAATTTACCAAAATTCACTAGATTCTGGGGTGGTCCCGGCAGATTGGAAATTAGCAAACGTGACACCACTGTTTAAAAAAGGAGGTAGGCAGAAAGCAGGTAATTATAGGCCAGTTAGCTTAACTTCGGTAGTAGCGAAGATCTGGAATCTATCATCAAGGAAGAAATAGCGAGGCATCTGGATGGAAATTGTCCCATTGGGCAGACGCAGCATGGGTTCATAAAGGGCAGGGCGTGCCTGTGGTGATATGCATCACTGTAAATACACACGGGGTTAATGTAAATAAACGTACACTAGATAGACACTAGAAGGAGCACCAGAGACATCATGACACACAGACATTCAACCAATAGGTCAGTAAGATAGGACGCGACCAATGGGCATTCAAGACACACACACAGGTGACACTACCACAGGAGGGCATTACACCAACCCATATACAAGGACACAGTACACATGATCTTCCTCTTTCCAGTGGA
Organism: Scyliorhinus canicula; assembly: GCF_902713615.1. Classification (NCBI taxonomy): domain Eukaryota; kingdom Metazoa; phylum Chordata; class Chondrichthyes; order Carcharhiniformes; family Scyliorhinidae; genus Scyliorhinus; species Scyliorhinus canicula. Next base: position 9,103,016 of record NC_052147.1, read on the forward strand.
GCCACTCAGTGAGTACAGACAGGGTTGATTTGAAACACATCACACCCACCACATGGATTGTAGCAGACTGGTTAGTTAGTCTAAGTAGCTATAGCAGGATTAACAGGAGAGTTGAGTCCAAGTAGGAGAATCGTTAACAGTTTAATAAATGTGTTAAAGCTATCTACAAGTCTGAACCTTCCTTTGTCAGTGTGTACATCAAGGAAGCAGCTTATGCTACGTCAAGAGCATAACAAAACAGTGCCTAACTAATTTAGTGGAATGTTTTGAGGACATTACCAGTGCGGTAGACAATGGGGAGCCAATGGATGTGGTATATCTGGATTTCCAGAAAGCTTTTGACAAGGTGCCACACAAAAAGTTGCTGCATAAGATAATGATGCATGACATTAAGGGTAAAGTAGCATGGATAGAGGATTGGTTAATTATTAGAAGGGGATTAATGGGTGTTTCTCTGGTTGGCAATCAGTAGCTAGTGGTGTCCCTCAGGGATTAGTGTTGGGCCCACAATTGTTCACAATTTACATAGACGATTTGGAGTTGGGGGACCAAGGGCAATGTGTCCAAGTTTGCAGACGCACTAAGATCAGTGGTAAAGCGAAAAGTGCAGAGGATATCGGAAGTCTGCAGAGGGATTTGGATAGGTTAAGTGAATGGGCTAGGGTCTGGCAGATGGAATACAATGTTGACAAATGTGAGGTTATCCATTTTGGTAGGAATAACAGCAAAAGGGATTGTTATTTAAATGATAAAAAAATTAAAACATGCTGCTGTGCAGAGGGGACTGGGTGTGCTAGTGCATGAGTCGCAAAATGTTGGTTTACAGGTGCAACAGGTGATTAAGAAGGCAAATGGAATTTTGTCCTTCCTTGCTAGAGGGATGGAGTTTAAGACTAGGGAGGTTATGCTGCAACTGTATATATATATATTATATAAAGTGTTAGTGAGGCCACACCTGGAGTATTGTGTTCAGTTTTGGTCTCCTTACCTGAGAAAGGACGTACTGGCACTGGAGGGTGTGCAGAGGAGATTCACTAGGTTAATCCCAGACCTGAAGGGTTGGATTATGAGGAGAGGTTGAGTAGACTGGGACTGTACTCGTTGGAATTTTGAAGGATGTGGAGGGATCTTAAAGAAACATATAAAATTATGAAGGGAATAGATAGGATAGATGCGGGCAGGTTGTTTCCACTGGCGGGTGAAAGCAGAACTAGGGGGCATAGCCTCAAAATAAGGGGAAGTAGATTTAGGACTGAGTTTTGGAGGAACTTCTTCACCCAAATGGTTGTGAATCTATGGAATTCCTTGCCCAGTGAAGCAGTTGAGGCTCCTTCATTAAATGTTTTCAAGATAAAGATAGATAGTTTTTTGAAGAATACAGGAATAAAGGTTTATGGTGTTTGGGCCGGAAAGTGGAGCTGAGTCCACAAAATATCAGCTATGATCTCATTGAATGGCGGAGCAGGCTCGAAGGGCCAGACGGCCTACTCCTGCTCCTGGTTCTTATATGTTCTTATATGTCCCCAATCCTACCCTCCCCTTCCACGTCCAGAAGCAGTAACCATTCCAAAAGGGTACATTTCAGCAGCCTGGAAAACCTTTTCTACACCTTCTGTGCAAAGTGCCACACGAGAGTAGTTGAGGTGAATAACAGATGTATCTAAGGGGAATCCAGTTAAGTACATGGGGAAGAACGGAATAGAATGTTATGCTGATAGGGTGAGATGATGTACAGTCGGAGGAGCTGCCTGTAGCAGGGAGGCAGTGGCATAGTGGCATTGTCACTAGATTAGTAATCCAGAGTCGCAGGGCAAGATCTGGGGACCTGGGTTCAAATCCCAACCCAGCAGAGGGTAAAATTGGAATTCAACAAATAAAATATCTGGAATTAAAAGTCCAACGATGACCATGAAAACCATTGTCAATTGCCGCAAAAATCCATCTGCTTCACTAACATCCTTTAGGGAAGGAAATCTGTCCTCATGAGACTCCAGAATCACAGCAATGCCCTCTGAGATGGAGCGATAGGGATGGGCAATAACACCCTGGCCGCGCCACTTACACCCACACCCCGTAAATGAATTTTATAAACACCAGCGCGGACTGTTAGGGTTAAATGACCTGTCCCTATTGTGGTGAATGTGATTCACACTATATATAGTTGCCAATATCACTCCATGTATATATGTTCGTTATCTACCCGTTGTAAGATCAATGCTGTATATAGTTGCCAATATAACTCCGTGTATATATGTTCACTATCCACCATTGTAAGTGCAGTTGCACTATCCTACCACCAGGGGGAGTCGCTCTGGGAGTACGCGAGAATTTGTACTGGGCTCCTCCCTTGGCTCCGCCCAGGACTCCTCCCCCTGGGACCGATGTATAAAGATCAGTGCCTTAGAGCCAGCCTGCCGGTTCATCTGAAGTTCAACGACGAATAGGCTGGCTCTGTTCAGATCCAACTACACGTGTTCGCTGAATTGATGGTTCCATCATCTATAATTGTAATCATCTGTGTTTCTGCCAGCAATCCCATATCAATCCTGCTGCCTGGATCTTTCACCACAGTCCAGCCTGCAGAGGAACAGCTTACAGTGAAGTCACAATTTTTCTTTGGAAACCGAGAAACTATTTTTATTTTTAGACTTTCCCTCAGCACGGAGCCCGACTCGCTGCACATTTCCGAAGCTGAACATTCCAGAGCTTTTCGTTTTAATTTCATAATTAGCTTGGAGTAGAGTTACTATGGCAACGGCGCTGAGGTCCCAGGTTCGATCCCAGCTCTGGGCCACTGTCCGTGTGGAGTTTGCACATTCTCCCCGTGTTTTGCATGGGATTCGCCCCCACAACCCAAAAAGATGTGCAGGGTGGGTGGATTGGCCACGCTAAATTGCCCCTTAATTGGAAAAAATTAATTGGGTACTCTAAATTTATTTTTTTTAAAGAGTTACTATGGCAATGTATCACCTCATGATGTGAATAAGATATGTGACAGATATGGCAGATGACATTTCATGGCCTTGATTTAGTCTATGAACATCCACATCAGTTTTGAGAATTTAGATTAAATTTTTTTTTAAATCAGGCGATATAAATCTGCTGCCGGTTTAAAATCCAATCGGTTCACCCGGATGTGACTCAATGGGTAAACCCTTTGCCTCTGGGGCACAAAGATGTAGAGTTGAACGCCACAACATGAACCTATAATGAGGCTGCCATTCCTGTGCATCACTGAGAGAGTGATGTACTCTCACGAGGTTCCGCCTTCTCAGAAGAGACGTTAAAATGAGGTCCCGGCCGAGGACCCAGGTTCGATCCCGGCTCTGGGTCACTGTCCGAGTGGAGTTTGCACATTCTCCCCGTGTCTGCGTGGGTTTCACCCCCACAACCCAAAGATGTGCAGGGTAGGTGGATTGGCCATGCTAAATTGCCCCTTAATTGGGAAATTTTTTTAAAAATGAGGATCTGAATGCGTGCCTGTTGAAATGGATATAAAAGATTCTGTATCTGTGCTTTGGGAAAGTGCAGGGCAGCTTTTTTTTTTACTCTTTCATGCGGCGTGGTCTTCACTAATTTGTTACCCATCACTAGTTGCCCTGGAGAAAGTGGTGGTGAGCTGCCTTCTTGATCCACTGCAGTCTATGTGGAGTAGGTACATCCACAATGTTGTTTGGGAGGGAGTTTCAGGATTTTGACCCCTCCCAACAACAATGAAGGAACTGCGATGTATTTCCAAGTCAGAAGGTATGTGGGTTGGAAGGGAACTTGTAGGTGTCCCCATGTGTCTGCTGCCCATGTCCTGGGTCATGGGTTTGGAATGTTCTGTTGAAGGATCCGAGGTGAGTTGCTGCAGTGCATCGTGTAGGTGGTGCACACGGCTGACACTGCGTATCGGTGATGAAGGCAGTGATTGTTTAAGTTGATGGATGGGGTGCCAATCAAGTAGACTGTTTTGTGGGGCAGCACGGTGGCCTAGTGGTTAGCACAACCGCCTCACGGCGCTGAGGTCCCAGGTTCGATCCCGGCTCTGGGTCACTGTCCATGTGGAGTTTGCACATTCTCCCCGTGTCTGCGTGGGTTTCACCCCCACAACCCAAAAATGTGCAGGGTAGGTGGATTGGTCGCACTAAATTGCCCCTTAATTAGAAAAAATATAATTGGCTAATCTAAATTTATAAAAAAAAAAGTAGACTGTTTTGTCCCTCATTAGGTCAGGCATTTTCAAAGTAGGGGTCGCAACCCACGGGTGGGTCACGCGCGGATGTCGGGAGGGTCGCGGAGCCGTCTGTCGCGGCGTTCCTGATCACGCGTATCGACCGCAGCTGCCGGCTTTTAACAATGCCGGCTGCGAGCGGCTTTGAAAATAACGCCCGCGACCATATTAAAAAATGCGGGCGCACTGCACATGCATGCCCGCTCATCAGTGCGTAGAAGCAGCGCCTCCTCCTGACGTCAGCACGCTGATGCAGGGGAAGATTTTTTTGTAATTCATTGTAATCTTCCTACCTGAAGCGAGGCAGAGAGGAGGTCACGCACCCCAAACGCTGATGTCACCTGCTTTGGGCATGATTGCGAACCCCCTAATTTGTCAGCAGCACACAAGTAAATGAGGACCAAGCAGGTAAAGGTAAGAGAAAATGGTGGGTCACAAATGTCAGCCGGCGTGAGTCGCGAAGGTCGGCAGGCATGGGTCCCGAAGGCTGGCCAGTTGGTAAAAATGGGTTCCCGGAAAAAAAGTTTGAAAAACCCTGCAATAGGCTGAGCTTTTTGGGTGTATTGAAGCTGCATTCAATCAGGCAATGGAGAACTTTGGGCAGTCACTGCATAATTCCCAGCCTTTAACCTACTCTTGTAGCTATAGTATTGATATAGCTGGGCCCAGTTTCTGGTCAATGATACCTCTCCCCGGATGTTGACAGTGGGGGGGGGGGGGGGGGGGGGGGGGGGGGGGGGGGGGGGGGGGCAGTTCAGCACTGGTAATGCCATTGAGCCATTGAATGTCATGGGAAGATGATTAAATTCTCTTCTGTTGGAAGTGGTGATTGCCAGGCACTTGGGTGGCACAAGTGTAACTTGCCACTTATCAACCCAATCCTGAATATTTCCCGGTCTGGTTGTCCAGGACATGGCCTGCTTCACCATCTGAGGAGCCACGAACGGTGATGAACATTGTGCAATCATCAGAGAACATGCCCACTTCTAGCTGAAGACGAAAGGAAGGTCATTGATGAAGATGGTTGGGCCGAGGACACTACGCTGAGGAACTCCTGCAGTGATGTCCTGGAGCTGAGATGATTGACTTCCAACCACCACAACCATCTTCCTTTTGTGCCAGCAACGTGACTCCCAAGTGTGGCGAGCTTAACCCCTGATTTGCCTTGACTTCCATTTTGTTAGGGTTCTTTGATGCTTCATTCCGTCACATGCTGTCTTGCTGCCACGGACAGTCACTCTCACATCACCTCTTCAGCTCAGCTCTTCTGTTTTGACCAAGGCTGTAATGCGGTCAGGTGCTGAGTGACCCTGGCAGAACCTAAACTGAGCGTCCGTGAGCAGGTTATTGCTGAGTAAGTGCTGCTCGATAGCATTGTGGACAACACCTTCCATCACGCAACATTTGGAATTATCCATGTTTTCATGGACACGACATACCTGGCAAATTTCCACATTCACAGGCAGATGTCAGTGTGGTTGTTGTACTGAATCAGCTTGGCTAGGGACACAACATGTTGTGGAGGACAAGTTTTCAGTACTATTGCCAGGATGTTGTCAGGATTCACAGCCTTGCAGTATTCCCAGTATCCTGCCCAACAATTACCCCACACAGGGTAGGTCAAAGGCTCAGAATCCTATGGCGAATAACTCACTTTCTGACCCTTCCAAAGCCTGTCCACCATCTACAAGGCACAAGTGGAATACTCTCCACTTGCCTGGGTGAGTGCAGCTCCAACAACACTCAAGAAGCTCGACACCATCCAGGACAAAGCAGCCACTTGATTGGCACCTCAGCCCCCACCGACAAACAGTGGCAGCCGTGTGTACCATCTACAAGATGCACTGCAGTAACTCATCAAGGTTCCTTAGGCAGCACCTTCCAAACCCATGACCACTACCATCTAGAAGGACAAGAGCAGCAGATACCTGGGAACCCCACCACCTGGAGGATCCCCTCCAAGTCACTCACCACCCTGACTGGGAAATATATTGCCGTTCCTTCACTGTCGCTGGGGCAAAATCCTGGAACTCCCTCCCCAACAGCACAGTGGGTGTACCTACACCTCAAGGACTCCGACGGTTCAAGAAGGCAACTCACCATCACCTTTTGAAGGGCAACTAGGGATGGGCAATTAATGCTGGCCTAACCATCGACGCCCACATCCCGTAAATAATTTAAAAAAAATATATGGGCAGACAGGTTTCTAGACTATTATCACGTTGTTGTTTGTGGGGTCTTGCTGTGTAGAAATTGACTGCTGCCTTCCAATAGCGATTACACTTCAAAAGTACTTCATTGGCTATAAAACATCTTGGGATGTCCTGAAATGTCAGTTTGTTCATTCCTGCTTTCGACCAACCAGTGATTTAAATTAATATGTAAGATCGTTTAACACTAATGGTAGGAAATAAACATATCACTTGCAACCCCTTCACAGAGTGTTTCATTAGCATTAGTAGGCGAGCTGGCTGACCCTACATTCTGCCACCTCAGACAATCCAAAAACAGATAAATTACTAGACTCAAAAACATTAATTGATCCACTTTCTTATCTGTCAAAAGCACTAGACCATTAACATCCCATGGTGAGTAAGGAGGTGACATTGCTGTTTGTATAGAGGCAATGTTACTGCCAGTATTAGGGGTGATATTACTGTCAGTTTTGGGGGTGATATTACTGTCAGTTTTGGGGATGATATTACTGTCAGTTTTGGGGGTGATATTACTGTCAGTTTTGGGGGCAATATTACTGTCAGTTTTGGGGGTGATATTACTGTCAGTTTTGGGGGCAATATTACTGTCAGTTTTGGGGGTGATATTACTGTCAGTTTTGGGGGTGATATTGCTGTCAGTTTTGGGGGTGATATTACTGTCAGTTTTGGGGGTGATATTACTGTCAGTTTTGGGGGTGATATTACTGTCAGTTTTGGGGGTGATATTGCTGTCAGTTTTGGGGGTGATATTACTGTGAGTTTTGGGGGTGATATTACTGTCAGTTTTGGGGGTGATATTACTGTCAGTTTTGGGGTGATATTACTGTCAGTTTTGGGGTGATATCACTGAGTTTTGGGGGTGATATTACTGTCAGTTTTGGGGGTGATATTACTGTCAGTTTTGGGGGTGATATTACTGTGAGTTTTGGGGGTGATATTACTGTGAGTTTTGGGGGTGATATTACTGTGAGTTTTGGGGGTGATATTACTGTGAGTTTTGGGGGTGATATTACTGTGAGTTTTGGGGGTGATATTACTGTGAGTTTTGGGGGTGATATTACTGTCAGTTTTGGGGGTGATATTACTGTCAGTTTTGGGGGTGATATTACTGTCAGTTTTGGGAGTGATATTACTGTCAGTTTTGGGGGTGATATTACTGTCAGTTTTGGGGTGATGTTACTGTGAGTTTTGGGGGTGATATTACTGTCAGTTTTGGGGGTGATATTACTGTCAGTTTTGGGGGTGATATTACTGTGAGTTTTGGGAGGGATATTACTGTCAGTTGTGGGGGTGTTATTACTGTGAGTTTTGGGGATGATATTACTGTGAGTTTGGGGGTGATATTACTGTCAGTTTTGGGGGTGATATTACTGTGAGTTTTGGGGGTGTTATTACTGTCAGTTTTGGGGGTGATATTACTGTCAGTTTTGGGGGTGATATTACTGTCAGTTTTGGGGGTGATATTACTGTCAATTTTGGGGGTGATATTACTCCGTTTTGGGAGTGATATTACTGTCAGTTTTGGGGGTGATATTACTGTCAGTTTTGGGGGTGATATTACTGTCAGTTTTGGGGGTGATATTACTGTGAGTTTTGGGGGTGATATTACTGTCAGTTTTGGGGTGATATTACTGTGAGTTTTGGGGGTGATATTACTGTCAGTTTTGGGGGTGATATTACTGTGATTTTGGGGGTGATATTACTGTCAGTTTTGGGGGTGATATTACTGTCAGTTTTGGGGGGTGATATTACTGTCAGTTTTGGGGTGATATTACTCCGTTTTGGGAGTGATATTACTGTCAGTTTTGGGGGTGATATTACTGTCAGTTTTGGGGGTGATATTACTGCCAGTATTAGGGGTGATATTACTGTGAGTTTTGGGGGTGATATTACTGTGAGTTTTGGGGGTGATATACCTGTGAGTTTTGGGGGCAATATTACTGTCAGTATTGGGGGTGATATTACTGCCAGTATTGGGGGTGATATTACTGTGAGTTTTGGGGGTGATATTACTGTGCGTTTTGGGGGTGATATGCCTGTGAGTTTTGGGGGCAATATTACTGTCAGTTTTGGGAGTGATATTACTGTCAGTTTTGGGGGTGATATTACTGTCAGTTTTGGGGGTGATATTACTGTCGGTTTTGGGGGCGATATTACTGTGATTTTGGGGGTGATATTACTGTCAGTTTTGGGGGGGGGGGTGATATTACTGTGAGTTTTGGGGGTGATATTACTGTCAGTTTTGGGGGTGATATTACTGTCAGTTTTGGGGGGTGATATTACTGTGAGTTTTGGGGGTGATATTACTGTCAGTTTTGGGAGTGATATTACTGTCAGTTTTGGGGGGTGATATTACTGTCAATTTTGGGAGTGATATTACTGTCAGTTTTGGGGGTGATATTACTGTCAGTTTTGGGGGTGATATTACTGTCAATTTTGGGAGTGATATTACTGTCAGTTTTGGGGGTGATATTGCTGTCAGTTTTGGGGGTGATATTACTGTGAGTTTTGGGGGTGATATTACTGTCAGTTTTGGGGGTGATATTACTGCCAGTTTTGGGGGTGATATTACTGTCAGTTTTGGGGGTGATATTACTGTCAGTTTTGGGGGTGATATTGCTGTCAGTTTTGGGGGGTGATATTACTGTCAGTTTTGGGGGTGATATTACTGCCAGTATTAGGGGTGATATTACTGTCAGTTTTGGGGGTGATATTGCTGTCAGTTTTGGGGGGTGATATTACTGTCAGTTTTGGGGGTGATATTACTGCCAGTATTAGGGGTGATATTACTGTCAGTTTTGGGAGTGATATTACTGTCAGTTTTGGGGGTGATATTGGTGTCATTTTTGGGGGGTGATATTACTGTCAGTTTTGGGGGTGATATTACTGTGAGTTTTGGGGGTGATAATACTGTGATTTTGGGGGTGATATTACTGTCAGTTTTGGGGGTGATATTACTGTCAGTTTTGGGGGTGATATTACTGTGAGTTTTGGGGGTGATATTACTGTGATTTTGGGGGTGATATTACTGTCAGTTTTGGGGGTGATATTACTGTGAGTTTTGGGGGTGATATTACTGTCAGTTTTGGGGGTGATATTACTGTCAGTTTAGGGGGTGATATTACTGTCAGTTTTGGGGGTGATATTGCTGTCAGTTTTGGGGGTGATATTACTGTGAGTTTTGGGGGTGATATTACTGTGAGTTTTGGGGGTGATATTACTGTGAGTTTTGGGGTGATATTACTGTCAGTTTTGGGGGTGATATTACTGTCAGTTTTGGGGGTGATATTACTGTCAGTTTTGGGGGTGATGTTACTGTGAGTTTTGGGGTGATATTACTGTCAGTTGTGGGAGTGATATTACTGTCAGTTTTGGGGGTGTTATTACTGTCAGTTTTGGGGATGATATTACTGTGAGTTTTGGGGATGATATTACTGTGAGTTTGGGGGTGATATTACTGTGAGTTTTGGGGGTGATATTACTGTGAGTTTTGGGGATGATATTACTGTCAGTTTTGGGGGTGATATTACTGTCAGTTTTGGGGGTGATATTACTGTGAGTTTTGGGGGTGATATTACTGTGAGTTTGGGGGTGATATTACTGTCAGTTTTGGGGGTGATATTACTGTGAGTTTTGGGGGTGTTATTACTGTCAGTTTTGGGGGTGATATTACTGTGATTTTGGGGGTGATATTACTGTGAGTTTTGGGGTGATATTACTGTGAGTTTTGGGGGTGATATTACTGTGAGTTTTGGGGGTGTCATTACTGTCAGTTTTGGGGGTGATATTACTGTGATTTTGGGGGTGATATTACTGTCAGTTTTTGGGGTGATATTACTGTCAGTTTTGGGGGGTGATATTACTGTCAGTTTTGGGGTGATATTACTCCGTTTTGGGAGTGATATTACTGTCAGTTTTGGGGGTGATATTACTGTCAATTTTGGGGGTGATATTACTCCGTTTTGGGAGTGATATTACTGTCAGTTTTGGGGGTGATATTACTGTCAGTTTTGGGGGTGATATTACTGTGAGTTTTGGGGGTGATATTACTGTCAGTTTTGGGGTGATATTACTGTGAGTTTTGGGGGTGATATTACTGTGAGTTTTGGGGGTGTCATTACTGTCAGTTTTGGGGGTGATATTACTGTGATTTTGGGGGTGATATTACTGTCAGTTTTGGGGGTGATATTACTGTCAGTTTTGGGGGGTGGTATTACTGTCAGTTTTGGGGTGATATTACTCCGTTTTGGGAGTGATATTACTGTCAGTTTTGGGGGTGATATTACTGTCAGTTTTGGGGGTGATATTACTGCCAGTATTAGGGGTGATATTACTGTGAGTTTTGGGGGTGATATTACTGTGAGTTTTGGGGGTGATATGCCTGTGAGTTTTGGGGGCAATATTACTGTCAGTTTTGGGGGTGATTTTACTGCCAGTATTAAGGGTGATATTACTGTGAGTTTTGGGGGTGATATTACTGTGCGTTTTGGGGGTGATATGCCTGTGAGTTTTGGGGGCAATATTACTGTCAGTTTTGGGGTGATATTACTGTGAGTTTTGGGGGTGACATTACTGTCAGTTTTGGGAGTGATATTACTGTCAGTTTTGGGGGGTGATATTACTGTCAATTTTGGGAGTGATATTACTGTCAGTTTTGGGGGTGATATTACTGTCAGTTTTGGGGGTGATATTACTGTCAATTTTGGGGGTGATATTACTGTCAGTTTTGGGGATGATATTACTGTGAGTTTTGGGGGCAATATTACTGTCAGTTTTGGGGGTGATATTACTGCCAGTATTAAGGGTGATATTACTGTGAGTTTTGGGGGTGATATTACTGTGCGTTTTGGGGGTGATATGCCTGTGAGTTTTGGGGGCAATATTACTGTCAGTTTTGGGGTGATATTACTGTGAGTTTTGGGGGGTGACATTACTGTCAGTTTTGGGAGTGATATTACTGTCAGTTTTGGGGGGGTGATATTACTGTCAATTTTGGGAGTGATATTACTGTCAGTTTTGGGGGTGATATTACTGTCAGTTTTGGGGGTGATATTACTGTCAATTTTGGGAGTGATATTACTGTCAGTTTTGGGGCTGATATTACTGTCAGTTTTGGGGGTGATATTACTGTGATTTTGGGGGTGATATTACTGTCAGTTTTGGGGGGGGTGATATTACTGTGAGTTTTGGGGGTGATATTACTGTCAGTTTTGGGGGTGATATTACTGTGAGTTTTGGGGGTGATATTACTGTCAGTTTTGGGGGGTGATATTACTGTCAATTTTGGGAGTGATATTACTGTCAGTTTTGGGGGTGATATTACTGTCAGTTTTGGGGGTGATATTACTGTCAGTTTTGGGGGTGATATTACTGTCAGTTTTGGGGGTGATATTACTGTCAATTTTGGGAGTGATATTACTGTCAGTTTTGGGGCTGATATTACTGTCAGTTTTGGGGGTGATATTACTGTCAGTTTTGGGGGTGATATTACTGTCAGTTTTGGGGGTGATATTACTGTGAGTTTTGGGGGTGATATTGCTGTCAGTTTTGGGGGTGATATTACTGTCAGTTTTGGGGGTGATATTGCTGTCAGTTTTGCGGGTGATATTACTGTAAGTTTTCGGTGATATTATTGTGGATTTGGGGTGATATTTGGGGTGATATTTGGGGTGATATTATTGTGGATTTTGGGGTGATATTACTGTAAGTTTTGGTGATATTATTGTGGATTTTGGGGTGATATTTGGGGTGATATTATTGTCAGTTTTATTGTGTTGTGATATTAATGTTGCCTGGCATTCCTGTATAGTGCTGGGAAAGTGCCATTTCACTGGAGGTGTCCTCCTCTGGATCAGGTGTAAGGCTGATACCCAGGGGATGTAAAGGATTCTTTACTTTGTCAGTAAGCCGTCTTTCCCACTGCAGGCTCTTCACTTAACCTAAAACTGATTCACAAGACAATCGTCTCATTTCTGTCTATGGGATGTTACTATATACAAAGGTGTTCATTGCTTATGCTGGGTTGCAAGTTTTTACTTTGCAGATGAAGGTATTTTCAGACTTAAATGTTGCACTGTGTGCTTTGTGGTACATAGTTGACCATGTTGGGGTACATGGCACTGTCATGTTATGGCCTATGAAGGTGGCACATTAGGGTATATAATGGGGTCAGGTTATGCTATATTCTGGAGTCAGGCAATGTAAATAGTCTGACCATATTAAGGTATATAGTGTATATATTTTTAATGTTTAGAAACTTTTAAAGTGTGCCTATGGGAGCCTGGGCACCTGTTGGGATGAGTTTTCATTTTGTTGATTAAACTGCCGCAAAGTAACTAAAACTAGGTTAACATGTGGCTCAGAAGGAATTTTGGACCTTGCTAAAGGTCTCTACCACTGGGAGATTTCCTCACCTCTGTTCTCGACTGATTGACAATGATTGATCATGGTGATTCATCAATAACCCCGTTATTGCTGCACCATGGGCAGCACGGTAGCACAGTGGCTAGCACTGTTGCTTCACAGCTCCGGGGTCCCAGCTTGGGTCTGTGCGGAGTCTGCATGTTCTCCCCGTGTCTGCGTGGGTTTCCTCCGGGTGCTCCGGTTTCCTCCCACAGTCCCAAAGGACGTGCTGTTAGGTCATTTGGATATTCTGAATTTTCCCTCAGTGTACCCAAACAGGCGCCGGAATGTGGCAACTAGGGGCTTTTCACAGTAACTTCATTGCAGTGTTAATGTAAGCCTACTTGTGACAATAGAGATTATCATTATATGTGACCACCAGGATGATAGAAGGTGAACAAGATGAATCTTGGTCCTATTTCATTCCAGCATCCCTGGTGCCTGAACTTGATAGAAATGCAATATTCTGTCTGTTGATGTGGTCTCAATAAAACCAGAAGAGCAAATGCTTTGAAATCATCCCATGTGGTTGGAATCTATCCAGATCTTTCGCTGGCATTTGCTGCCGTCTGTACAGATTATGATGCTGGCCTCTTGTCATCTCTTGTGCTGTCAACATTTGGGACACTCTCTCATGTCAAATCTTATCCTTTTCGAGTGGATACTTCACGATCTCGAGAGTCTCGCTTGCCCTCCTGGTCTCAGCTTATGTTTTGCCTGCCATCTCTGCTGTTGAGATGGTGCCTTCACCTGATTAGTCATGGTCGTAGAGTTATACAGCACAGAAAAAGGCCCTTCAGCCCATTGTGTCAACTAACTATTCTCATCCTATCTTTCAGCACTTGGTACGAGGCTGGATGTTGTGGTGTTTCAGGTACTTGTCCAAACACTTCTTAAATGTTGTGAGGGTCTCTGTCTCCTCCACCCTTTCAGGCAGTGAGTTCCAGACTCTGGGTGAAAAAGCTTTTCCTCAAATACCCTCTAAATTTCCTACCCCTTACCTTAAATCTATGCCCCCTGGTTATTGACCCCCCTCTGCTATATTATTATTTTGGTAATATATCTCATTACTCTTTGCTTCTTATCCAGAAGGGTCTGATGGTGTGATCCTGAAGAAACCACGAGTCTTCAACTTAAAGCCAACTCATTTTTTGAGGAACGATTGATTAATATTGAGTTTGTACACGCCACAGAATTATAACTAGTAATCAAGTAATTCAGATTAAAATATTAACTAATTCAAACTACACTACCAAACTATTTTGTGATCTATCTATCTTACACTCTAGTCACTCCTGGTTGGAAGAGAGAGAGAGAAAAAGATCCTCTTGGTGTTCTTGTTTATAGTGGGATCCACTGGTGCCCTCTAGTGGTTGTGTTACACTGAGATGTAATAATTAACCCTTTAGTTATCTACATATAGACATATCATTACATCCTCTACTCAGGGGAAATGTTTCTTCCTATCTACCCTAGCTATGTCCCTCATAATTCTGTACACATCAATCAGGTCCCCCCTCAGTCTTCTCTGCTCGAAGGAAAACAACCCCAGCCTAACCAGCCTCTCTTCACAGCTGAAAAGCTCCAGCCCAGGGTGAATCTCCTCTGCACCCTCTCTAGGGCAATCGCATCCCTCCTATAATGTGTTAGCCAGAAATGCACACAGTGCTCTAGTTGTGGCCTAATGAGCATTTTATACAGCTCCATTCTAACCTCCCGGCTCTTATAGTCTACGTCTCGGTTAATAAAGGCAAGTATCCCATGTGCTTCTTAACCACCTGATCTACCTGTCCTGCTGCCTTGGATGTGCACCCCAATATCCCTTTGGTCCTCTGTACTTCCTAACATCCTTCCGTGCATCGTATATTCCCTTTCCTTGTTAGTCATTCCAAAATACCTCATGCTTTTCAGGGTTAATTTCCATTTGCCACTGTTCTGCCATCTGACCAGCCTGTCTAAATCGCCCTGTAAGCTAACCCGCTATTTATCACATCACCAATTTGTGTGTTATCTGCAAACCTGCTGATCATACCCCTCCCCCCCCCAACATTCATGTCCAGATCATTAATGTACACTACAAACAACAAGGGAGCCAGCACCGATCCCTGCGGTACACCACTGGACATAGGCTCCCAGTCACAAAAACAACCTTCGGCCATTCCCCTCTCTCTGCCTCCTGCCACTCAGCCAATTTTGGATCCACGTTGCCAAATTGCCCTGGATCCCAATGGTCTATTACTTCCTTGACCAGTCTCCCATGCAGAACCTTGTCAAACGCTTTACTGAAGTCCATGTGGACTGTGGGAATGATTTTAAAGGGATTTGTGTGGCGAACAACTCTCACATTCCAGAACGGCTGGCGGAGAGCATTCCTGGTACGGCAAACACAGCAATGACCCCAATGTCTTAGTCTCACGTTCAGGTGCTAACCTGTGCTGAAAGGGCAGAGATTTAACTCCATGTAGGTGCCCGCAGCAGTCACTATCTTACCTAGCTATGTCTCTGTAATCCCCTTCAGACCTACAACCCTTCCACCAAGATATCTGTGCTCCACTGTTGATGGCTGTGCCTTCAGCTACCTGGGCTCTGAAACCTGTCATTTCCTCGCAGCCTCTCTGCTGTTCTGCCTCTCTTGCCTCTTTTTAGAAGTTCCTTAAAACCTTCGTAATTGACCAAGTTTTGGTCACCTGCCCTTGTGTGTCGTGGTATCATGTTTGATAAAACTCCCAAGAAGCACCTTGGGATATTTCTCTGCACGGACTCTCCAGTCTGAATCATTGCGGAATGCTCAGGAATTCCGCAATTGCTTCCCTCCCTCAATTAGGGCAGACAGAGTTCGGGAGCTGAAAATAGGGCGTTCAAATGCCTCAAGCCCATCTGCTGTTCAGCTGGATCACGATTGATCTTTATCTTTTTTTTTAAAATTAGAGTACCCAATTCATTTTTTCCAATTAAGGGGCAATTTAGCATGGCCAATCCACCTACCCTGCACATCTTTGGGTTGTGGGGGTGAAACCCATGCAGACACGGGGAGAATGTGCAAACTCCACACGGACAGTGACCCAGAGCCGGGATCGAACCTGGGACCTCGCCGCCGTGAGGCAGCAGTGCTAACCACTGTTCCACTGTGCTGCCCTTGATCTCTATCT
The DNA here is from genome assembly GCF_902713615.1 of Scyliorhinus canicula. NCBI lineage: Eukaryota > Metazoa > Chordata > Chondrichthyes > Carcharhiniformes > Scyliorhinidae > Scyliorhinus > Scyliorhinus canicula. Next base: position 9,118,999 of record NC_052147.1, read on the forward strand.
TACACTATCGACCTGTCCTTGTTCCGTAGCTCTTAATACCCTTACCTGACACATATTCTGTTGTTGACATTTTCAATTGGCCTTCAATCTAAACAGAGAGAGAGAGAGAGAGTTCCAAATTTCCACCTCCCTTTGTATGAAGAAAGGGGGCGCAATCGCGCTCGGTGCGCGGGCAGAGAATGGGGCGTCAGACCCGCGAGAGGGTCCGACGTCTTCCCGTGATTCTCCGGGGACCGCACGCAGTCGGCGCGGCGCCGATCGGGGGCCATTGAAAGATTCTCCGCCGGCAACTGGCCGAGTTCCCGCCGGTGGGGTTCACTCATGGTTCCACCCGGCGGGGCACTTGGAGTGGCGGCTGCGGACATAGGGCCGTCCTGGTGGGGGGGGGGGGGGGGGGGGGGGTGATCCGTCACCGGGGGTGGGGGGAGGCCTCCAGGACAGCCAGATTCGCGATCGGGATCCGCCGATCAGCGGGCGTGCAATCTGGGGAGGGGCCTATATTGTCGGGGACGGCCCGCTGTGTGGGTCTGCCATGTTGCGTGGACCAACACAGCGGGCCAAGAAAGTCCAGAGTGATTTGCGCCTGTTTTCTCCCGGGCGTGGGGGGGCATAGCCCCATTATCAGAGAATTCTGCCCATGTTTCTCGACATGACCCCTGAAAAAGAGCCTGGCTCTTCTGGGGGCTCCGGTTTCCTGCCACAGTCCAAAGATGTGCAGATTAGGTGGATTGGCCATGATAAATTGCCCCTGAGTGTCCAAGGATTGTAGGTTAGGTGGGGTTACAGGGGTTCGGACGGGGGACTGGCTGGGCCTACATAGGGTGCTCTTTCAGTGGGTCAGTGCAGAGTCAATGGGCCAAATGGCCTCCTTCTGCGCTGTAACAATTCTCAGATTCTATGGTTCAACTATGGTTCTAATTTTAAGTAAGAAGTCTTACAACAGCAGGTTCAAGTCCAACAGGTTTGTTTGGAATCACTAGCTTTCGGAGCGCAGCTCCTTCATCAGGTGAGTGAAGGAGCTACACACCGAAAGCTAGTGATTCCAAACAAACCTGTTGGACTTTAACCTGCTGTTGTAAGACTGCCTCCTGTGCCCAACCTAGTCCGGCATCTCCACATCATGACTCTGATTTTACGGTTTATCCACCTTGCTCTGGACTGAATGATCAAGACAAGGCCAGAGACTAAAGCCATAATTTGCTGTCAATGTTACAGTGAGGCCTCTGCTGCTTGCTGTTACTTAAGTGTGAATGCTACAGATGAGGAACAGAGGAGTTGTACTATTCCAGACATCATTACAGTAGGGTTTTAGAAGAAATGAGAAATAGGTGCAAAAATAATATTTATATGGGTTGTTCTTGTTTGCAATTCTTTAAACAAACATTGTTTTGTATTGCCTTGGAGGAATTTAAAATATACATTTTGAACCAGGTTAGTTATGTTTTGTACTTAGACTAGAAATAACTAGTACGGACGCTTAAAAGTTTAAAAAATGAAGTTTCCCTGCAGACTATCTGTTATTGATAGTGTGCTAGATATATAGATAGATATAAACTGTTATATTCAATGTAACGGTCATAAAATTGGCAATGTTGTATTTTTTAATCTCCTCCCCCCCAACTCCTCCTCCTCCAACTAAAAGACATTGGCCGTGATTCTCCCCTACCCGGCGGGGCGAGGGGTCTCTTCCCCACACGGCACAGGCCCGCCCGCCGATCGGTGGGCCCTGATCGCGGGCCAGGCCACCGTGGGGGCACCACCCCCCCGGGGCCAGATCGCCTCGCCCCCCCCCCCCCCCCCCAGGACCCCGGCGCCCGCCCGCGCCGCCAGTCTCGCCGGCAGCTGACTGTCAGCTCACCAGAATCCTAACAAAATGTCACCGAACACAGACCAAACGCATGAGTGACTTGATCCAGGAACAGTGTGTGTTGCCTTTTTTTCCTTTTAGTCTGTCCTTTCTGTGGCTCTGTTCCAATTAGGGCAATCAGTGAATTTGCCTTCTTTCTACATTGTCTATGTCCGAATACTTAGAGTCGCCAGGTATCGAATGATACCACCACAAGTTTCAACCGGCTATCAATCAAAGAGCCAAACGCCAGTTAGTTAGTTCAAGATCAAGGGACTTTATTTACACATAATTAGTCATGCAATATAAACACTACTAGTTAACCACACCTATCGACTAAAACAACCTGTACTTAACTTCGGGCACCCGGCTTAGGCCAGAGAAACAGTGGCCGCTGTTCGATTCTGGATCTATCGAGCCCGAAGGAGTAACTGCTGCTCAGCTAGGCTCATCCGTCTGGTAGCGAGCGTTGAACTTGGACTTGCTTCTGGTGTTGCTGCACTTGGAGACGGCCGTGACCAGGGTACCAGGTCCAAGAGAGGACGAACATGTAGCGAACTCTTCTTCTTATACTTGGGGGTTTTTGCGCTCTTTTGGGCGGTCCTTCAGTTTGGGCCCCACTAATTGGGTGATCCCTGATCACTCCGTTCGATTACTTAGCCAATAAGTGGGCAGGGATCTGGATGGCTGGGCGTGTCCAAAGCAGTCACTGACCCCGTTGTTTGAACAGGGAGTGCCGCCAAAATGTCTAGGATTGTACCGGTTGCTTGAGTACCAGCCCTTTGTTTTAGTGAAGATGGGCCATCAAATGCTAATCTGCCCCATTAAAATGCTAATTGGTCGGAGTTTCGATATCGTCTGGACTTCTTGCTTGCAAACATGCATTTCAGGCTCCGAGCCTGTCTGAGTCTTGGCTTGTCCATTTTACCCACTAGGCTTTGCAAATTTCTCTGTACCTAGTTGTAAGTGGCCATCCCAGATGGCTACAAGTGTGTGTATCAAACAGAACCCCATCAGGGTTGGGGATTGGGGAGCAGGGGTGACTCATTTCAATCACCACTCAAATAATAGCGAAAGACAGGCAGAGCTGAGGGGGACATATATTTTCCACGCGGGTTGTGGAATGTGCTGTCTGCAAGGACGGTGGAAGCAGGTTCAACAGTAACTTTGAAAAGGGAATTGGATAAATACTTGACAAGGAAAACCTTTCCAGGGCTCTGGGGAAAGAGCAGGGGAGTGGAGACCAATTGGATCGCCCTTTCCAGGGACCAGCACAAGCAAGGTGGACTGAATGGCCTCTTTCTGTATTCCATGACTCTATGACAGTAAGACTCCATTGGGGCGATTAAACACAGACCGGGTGACCGCTTTGCGGAACACCTTCACTCAGTCTGCAAGCATGATCCCCAACCTTCTGGTGGCTTTCCATTTCACCTCATCGTCCTGCTCCTGTGTCCACATGTCCGTCTTTGGCCTGCTGCAATGCCCCAGTGAAGGTGGAGGTGCGTCACCTTATCTTCTGATTAGGTACATTACACCCTTCTGGCCTCAACTGGGATCTTGGATTCGTGTCGCATTACATTCACCCCCCACCATCTGGCCTGGACTTGTAAAATCCTGGCTTGAGACAATTCACACCTCTTTAACCTGGGGTTACCCCTATCTCTGGATCTGTAAAGATTTGATTACCCACAAATGCTCGCATTCCAAGCATTGTCTGGCATCTCTGACTTTGTCTACATATATGTTTCTGGAACATACCTCTCCATTCACCTGAGGAAGGAGCCGCGCTCCGAAAGCTAGTGTTTGAAACAAACCTGTTGGACTTTAACCTGGCGTTGTAAGACTTCTTACTGTGCTCACCCCTTCTGCATTGTGTGTGTTCTATGTTCTATGTTTGTATTGTGTCCATACACATACACTCCATTCATAAAATTTATTCATGTACATTATGTAATAGTTTGAATTTTACATTATGTAAAGTATAATACTGTTCAATCCGTATCAACACAAAACATGAAGTGCCTCACTCAACTCACCATTAAATGGGTCCATAGAATCCCTACAGTGCAGAAGGAGGCCATTTGGCCCATCGAGTCTGCACCCACTCTCTGAAAAAGCACCCTACCTGGGCCTAATTCGCCGCACTATCCCCGTAACCCCACACCTTTGGACACTCGGGGGCAATTTATCATGGCCAATCCATCTAACCTGCTCATCTTTGGACTGTGGGAGAAAACCGGAGCACCCGGAGGAAATCCGCGCAGACACGGGGGGAGAGGGGAAACTCCACACAGTCACCTGAGGCCGGAATTGAACCAAGGTCCCTGGAGCTGTGAGGCTGCAGTGATAACCACTGTACATGTAAATTCCATGTCAAACATTCTCTGGTACCCACAGCCTTTGGGGGGGGGGGGGGGCGTGGTTTACACGGTTTCCAGCCCTGTATTCCTTTAATTATGGCCTCTCGAGTAGCCTTAATTTCCTTCACTCAATCCTTGAGAGCCGTGCGTTCAGCGGACTTGGTTTGACCCACTGAAATTCTCTAAATCCTCTGCCTCTCTACCTGTCCCTTTAAGACCTATCTCTGTTTTGGTTCAATGTTACTTTTTTCGTCCCAGTACCGACCCCCTCCTCCCCCAAAGGATGTTGGGACATTCATATACATTCTTATACATTGAAGGTGTCAAATAAATGTAAGTTGTTGTTGCGAAGACAGAATGGAGATATATGGTGGGGAGTCAGCCAGATTTGCTCTGGTCTGACCCTTTTCTGACGGAACTCCATTCTGAGTAACCGGAACATCCCTCGGAAATCTGGGACAGCTGTTCATAATCTACCAACCCAGCTTGTCTCTCTTTCTCCTCCCTCTTGTGTTTCCTACACAATAAACACACCATTCCAATTTCCATGATTTATTTATCTGCAATGTAAGCACAGTTTGAGTGACTCGATTCCTGCCAGCGGATTTGCGCATTAGGCAATAAAATCTAATAAACCTGAAATTTTAGCTAGCTTTAGATTACCAGAAAGATAGGCCAGCAGAGGTCAGCCAGCTGTTCATTTCATTGCTGGCCTCAATCTTAAACGATAGATTTGTTTGGTTTGCAGCTCCAGTGAACAACTGATTAGAATCCCTCCCCTGCAGGCGGAGACCATTTGTCTCATTGAGTCTGTACCAACCCTCTGAAAGATCACTTTACGTAGGCCCACTCCGCCCTATCCGAATAACCCTGCCTAATCTGCACATCTTTGGACATTAAGAGGCAATTTATCATGGCCAATCCACCGAACCTGCTCATCTTTGGCCTATGGGAGGAAACCGTAGCAAGCGGAGGAAATCCATGGCAGACGCGGGGAGAACGTGCAAACTCCACAGACACCAAAGGCCAGAATTAAACCGGGATCTCAGGCACTGTGAGACATCAGTGCTAGCCACTGTGCTTCCCTGGGTACCTAGCACTGTGAGACATCAGTGCTAACCACCGTGCCACTGTGCTTCATGTGTTCAACACATGGTCGCACTCTTACCCTTCCCTTACCCCCCACGTCGCTCCTCACCTTCCCCACCATTTCTCCCTCTGCACACTCCACCATTTAGATTCAGAGTTTTACAGCACAAGAGGTCCTTCAGCCCATCACGGGCAGCACGGTAGCATTGTGGATAGCACAATGGCTTCACAGCTCCAGGATCCCAGGTTCGATTCCGGCTTGGGTCACTGTCTGTGCGGAGTCTGCACATCCTCCCCGTGTGTGCGTGGGTTTCCTCCGGGTGCTCCGGTTTCCTCCCACAGTCCAAAGATGTGCAGGTTAGGTGGATTGGACATGATAAATTGCCCTTAGTGTCCAAAATTGCCCTTAGTGTTGGGTGGGGTTACTGGGTTATTGGGATAGGGTGGAGGTGTTGAACTTGGGTCGGGTGCTCTTTCCAAGAGCCGGTGCAGACTCGATGGGCCGAATGGCCTCCTTCTGCACTGTAAATTCTATGATCTATGATCTATGTTTGTGCCAGCCATCGAGGACCTATCTATTCTCATCCCATTTTCCAAAACTTGGTCCATAGCCTTGCACATCTCAACTCCCCGCAGCCGTTTCCTCTTCCCCACCCCTTTAATCTTCCCACTACCCTCATCCTCGACTCACCCATCACCCACCCTGTCCTCCACTCCCTCCCACTCCGCACAGCCCTCTGCTTTCTCTCACCCCATTCCTCCATCTCTCTGGCTCCACACTGCCTCCCATCTCTGCATCTCACTTACCTCTGCAACCCATCCCCCCCCCCCCCCCCCACACTCCTAATTGCCTCCTGATAGCCCAACCCCCCCCCCCCCCCCCCCCCCCCCCCCCGGCCATGGTCGCACTCTGTCCCATTCCTCGCTCAACACTCTTTCCTCCTTGTAAGTTCTGTTTTCTATTTTAAAAATCGAGCTTAGATAGGCATTGTTCAACGCTGAGGCAAGTCACACAGACCAGGAAGGGACAAGGGCTGCATCCCTGACCTTAGTTTATAATTTATACACGTTTGAACCCACATCAGAAAGCACCGGAAGTCGACCAATTGTTTTCTCAGCAGCAGGCATTTATAGCGCTACCCTCGTTTCTTCTAATAAAATTGAAACAAGAGTACAAATATTCAAATCACGAAAAGTAGCAGCGCAGATTAATAAGGCTATTTTAAAAAGCTAATAAACGACTGAGGCTCATTTCCACAAAGATGGAATTGGAAAGCAGGAAAGTTAGAGACAATCCTGGGAGAACTGATCACCAATTTGGGTCACTCGATCACCAAAAAAAATCCAGCTGGGAATTCAGGAGAAATACCTTTGCCCAAGGGGTGATGAAAGTGTGGAACTTTGTACCACGAGTAATTAGGCGAATGGTGTAGAGGCTTAAAAGGGGAGTAAAATAAGCACGAGGAAAAAAAGAATTGAAGCAGAGATAGAAAATATGTTCACGAGGAGTTTAAACATCAGCATGGAACTGTTGGGCCAAATGATTGTGTTTCTGTTAAAATACTACACATTTCCCAGTAGTTTCACTGAAATTGTGAGTTGGTAGATGCTCTGGTCACACTAGTAAAATATTTAAAGCAGGCTCTGCATTACAAGATAAAGATAGATTTTTTTTGAAGAATAAAGGGATTAAGGGTTATGGTGTTCGGGCGGGAAAGTGGAGCTGAGTCCACAAAAGATCAGCCATGATCTCATTGAATGGCGGAGCAGGCTCGAGGGGCTAGATGGCCTACTCCAAGTTCTCACATCAGTGAAAGACCATGTAAGATTGATCCAAGATACGGGCGGCACGGTGGCAGTGGTTAACACTGCTGCCTCAGCTCCAGGGGCTCCGGTTTGATTCTGATCTCGGGTGACTGTGGAGTTTGCATGTTCTCCCCATTTCTGCATGGGTTGCCTCCGGTTTCCTCTCATAGTCTAAAGTTATGCAGGTTAGGCGAGATGGCCACACCCTTAAAGTGTCCAAATGTTAGGTGGGGTTACAGGGATAGGGTAGGGTAATCGTGACTAGGTGGGGTTCTCTATTGGAACATGGGCCAGTGCAGACTCGATGGGCCGAATGGTCTCCTTCTGCACTGTAGTTTCTATTATACTCTAGCTCCCAGATCCGTAGAAGAGCAGATAGGACTCCTTGTGATTCAATAGGGTTGAATAGCTTGTTTGTTATACACATGCGTCTAGAACTGCAGTGCTTGTTCTGATATTGCTAGGATCTACTGACTTGTACTGCAAAGTCAGAATGGCCCAGATTTAGCTGTTGAGCTCACCTTTGTAAACAATAACTCCCGGCGACAGCACACACAAATTAGAAAATTACCAAGTTGTGTGAGAATGGTATCAGACTTTCCACTGAACCACATGGAATAGCATGAAACTGTTGTCACTACTGATACTTTGAAAAGGCAGCACAGTAAGTTTTATCTCCTACCTAATCTAACCAGTTATATTTGGTTTATTTTGCTTTGTGCCAGTTTTAATATCCAATCCACTCTTCTGAAAATCCTTGGTCCAGAGCCTGCGCTGCTCATGGTTGCTTGCCCTCTTCACACAGTCCCAGATGCTCCGCAGAGGTCTCTGTGCTTCTTTTGTTATTTAGTACCCAATTCTTGTTTTCCAATTAAGGGGCAATATAGCATGGCCAATCTACCTAACCTGCACATCTTTGGGTTTGTGGGGGCAAGACCCACGCAAACACGGGGAGAATGTGAAAACTCCACACGGACAGTGGTCCAGGATCGAACCCGGATCCTCGGCGCCGTGAGCCAGCAGTGCTAACCACTGCACCATGCTGCCCAGTCTGTGCTTTTTTGATAGTTGGTTGACCGCAACTTCCAGCGTGGAAGTCCACAAAAAAGCTCTGAGCAAGTGCAAACATAACCCCACACGGGGGTGATGGAGGGTAACAATTACTTTCTATATAGCTACTTTTTGCTACACATTGGGCTAGATTCTCCACCATCGGGATGCTCCATTTTACTAAATTGCCTTTAATTGGGAATTTAAAAAAAACAGATGTTGGGTGGGATGCTCCAGTAGCCGACAGCAAAAGTGTTCAGTCAGAGAATCCCCATTCACGACTGAATTGGGGGCCTTCCGTATCAATGGGCTCAGGACATTGCCCGAGGTGCACCCCCCCCCCCAATCGGCCGAGTTGCCGACAGCGTCGGTCACGGATGGTCTCACCCATCGGGATGCCGGCTGCAGACTCAGTCCAGTCAGGTGAGGGCCGATCCGCAGGCAGGGGGGAATTTTTGTCAGGGGGCACTGTTTCGCCAGCCGGGCGCACAAGCCCCCGCCCTGTGCACAGCACCGGCAATTCTCTGGGCCATATTAGCAGCTACAGCTGGATGCTTTACATTGCCTTAATGCCAGCCCCCAGCCAAAGAGAGGATCAGTGGCCTTTTTCCACCATTTTTCTGTCATAAAACACCACTGTCCCCACCAGCATGGGGACATAGCCTCAAAATCTGAGAATCTAGCCCTGAAATTGCAACTTGACAGGAATGTTACTGGGGCTAAAGTGTTAGCTTATAGTCCACATTGACTGATTGAACAATTTCCTCTGGTGGGACAGTCCAGAGCAAAGGGGAATAGCTAGGGATGATCTCAGGAAGCACTCCGGCACATAAAAAGGGGTAATAGAAGTCTAGAACTAACCACTAGAAAGTTGAGACTGGAGGTTGCAGAGGACCATCAATTGAAAGTTTCCAAACTTGAGATTTATACATTTTTAAAGAGTCCATGATACTGGTCAACCATGATCTAATTAATGGACAGGGTGGAGGGGCCACCTCCAGTTCCCAGTTTTGGCACTTTCAAGCACAATTTAGGATGTCAATAAATGCTGGTTTTACCAGTGATACCCAAACACCATGAAAAGGATTGAGCCCATGTAAAGTCCACCAACACTGGACACAATGTGGCAGCAAATGCTTCTAAATCAGGGAAATTTACAGTGCAATTTATCAACAAGCCTTTTGGAGAGTGACCCACTATGCCTGCTCCCACAAACTGGCTGAACCAAATAATTTGGAGGCTTTCAATAGGAAATCAGATCAGCTCCCTGGCATCTTGCTAAACTCACTTCAAAACAAGTTATTCTCTCAAAAAAAAGGGTTGAATTATGATCTACTGCACTGTGTATAAGCTCCTACTGCTTAATGACTACACCACACACATTGTTAAACTTTGCAAGAGTCAACTTTCCAATTTTCCCCATCTACCTCCTAGAAAGAGAAAAAGAGTAATGCTGTGCAATTAGAATATTTTATATACCAGATAAGAGCTGTACCTGGAAACATTGAACAGGTCTGAAATATTCTCTCCACAGGTGCTGCTACAGTAGTCAAGTGTCTAACACTTTCTTTGCAGCATCTGTAATACTTTAACTTTGTACTATGGTGACCATGCAAAATGAATGTTGAAGTCTAAGTCTGCTTTTAGTCCCACCCTCAAGTCTTCGATCTACCAGAATATTTTCCAATTTAACAATCTACAAATTAGTGAAACCCAATTGATACTGAATGAGAGGGTTTAATGAACAATGCAGCGATCAGTGAAAAGCACAACCTTCAAGTTTAATATACTGATTTGCAGTAGTAACCTTTCCTCGGAAAATGTGACAAATGCACAATGCTATTCACAAATAGCACTTTTTGATCCATTTATTGGTAGCTTTTGCTAAAACTTGGTAATACATAAAGCATTAAAGTCTGGTCTTTATACTTACAACACAGTAACATTAAGTTTAAACTTTTGTTTATCTGATGCACACGAGAAACTGGTATCTCCCACATCGAAACACAGCATCAAAAGAAATTGCAACGTATCATACAAGCTACCAGTATTATAAACCAATCACAGCAATTCCCAAAAGGATTATAGTTCATTTAGTTAAACAAGAGTTAAGTGCCAGTCTTGGTCACAATTTCAGATTCAAAAATTTCCACTGGGACTTGCAGCTTCTGTACATCCAGGAACACTTCCTAAAATCAGAGTTGGTGCATTAAACCTTCAGCACCTACAAGCCACAGAATGTTCTTGGGTCTGGATTCTGCTCTCAAGCAAGAGTGGAACTTTCAATCCTCCAAGCCTGTCCAGGTTGAAAGTAAGTGGAGAGAAAAAGAGCTAGGCTTCAGGGGCTCCAAGTAGAGGATAGGGGGGAGTGGGGATGGGGCGGGTCTTTCTTTGGTGCATATGAAGACTTGCATGTTGTATAATCATATGCAGTCTACTTGCATAAACACTACCAGCTCAAACTCTCCAGGCCCAAAGGAAATCAGCCTCGAGTTAGCTGTAACTAGAACGGTTAAAGCAAACAGCAGTGAAAATATTGGCAAAAAAGGACATTTGCTAAAGGGCCAATATGTAGTTTAATATTTCAATTACTTCAGCTTTCAGAACTTTGGAATTCTACATACAGCAGAGGAATACTGGTTTTAAATACAAAAGTTGGTCAGAAATTGCTTGGTTTGATAAGAATTTATTGTAGATTGCAGCAACAAGTTTAACATGAAAGTCAAGTTTTATAGTAAGCAAATTATTTAACTGCAAAAATAAATAATCAGGATATACCCAAGTTAAATACATGCCATGGTAAGTGATCTGGAACTGTGGCTTTGGTGCATTCAACTTCTGACTTAACAGAAACCACTTAATAGGCCTCTTTTAAAAAAAAAAGTATTTCTTGCAAACTCCCACTTATTAGCGGTTATAGTCTTACATAAGCTGAAGCACAGCGATCATTGGCTGATGTGAAAAACCAACCAGAAAACAATTTGAGGTCACTTACAAATCATGTGAATAACTGATAAATAGTGGATAAATAAATTTGGCACCCAAGAGACTTAAGTTAATGGTCTTTTATTGGAAAAAAAAGACTAGCATTTACAACTTGGAATGGACATAATTGTAATTTGCTGAACAGCCATGTCGTCATTGTGCTGAAGTCCTATGTAGATATATACTCTGACGGATCCAAGTTATGGTACAGAACAGAAGATAAACACGAGAGCCCAAGACACTCCCTCATCATAGGTAACTTTTTTTTAAAAATTCAGTGAACGGTAAATTGCCTGACATCCGTTTCACTATTAGTGCAATGCAGACACGTTAAGTTTTATACAGACATGCCATCCTTTAATTTTTTTTAAAATCAAGATCTTCAATCCTGGTAATTGTTTTGTGAGCACACATTAAGTATGAAAACAATTCCACTCCAGGGACTGTCATACAATTACAACCTTCTATCGTAGATTTTTTTTTTTTCTTGCCTTAGCACTCAAAAATTAACCAACTTTTCAGGAATGATCATCCTGGTACAATATACAAACTGGAAAAACTAAACTATTCCCACGAAGAACATAAAGTGGAATTAACAGAGCCAGGCTGTGCTCAACTGTCAAGCTGCATGCATGAAAAACTGGCCAGCCCAAACAGTGTGTTTATTAGCATGGAACTTCACAGAGTCCAATTGCCTTTGTTTTTAAGGTAGTACAAGTTTTACTGATGCATGGCTTGAAGATCTTTGGGGACAGGACCACTGATCATTTACATGCAGAGTTTGTGGACAGGTTTTTTTTTTTTCTTTTGACATTCAGTAACTTTTGCTATACAGAAACAGAATGAATAAATGAACATTTTGCAAGAGGTAAGTAAAAGATTTCAACTTTTTCTAGGAAGGGGAAAGGTAAAATTCTTCATTTTGCAGTCATCATCTGTACGAATTCTGTGAAGAGAAACAAGGTGAGAATTTAATTGATTTGTTTTCAGACAGTAATTTAGATATCAGCAATAGTTCAGAACAAGCTCCTTGCACAGGAAAGGTGGTTTCTTCTGAACACAACGACCAGGTCCACGTCAGTGCCACATTTCAATCAACAGGCACAGTTGAGTAACCTGCTTTCAAATAGGAGCCAGGACATAACTGTTTTGAATCAAAGCACTGCTGGTAAAAAAGGGACAGCTGAAGACTAACATTTCAGACAGAAATGTTCCTAAAGTGAGCCCATGCATTTCAACACTACAAAAACATGCACAGTTCCCTATGCCATTTAGCATGGGACAAGGCAGGAGATGGAAATAACAGCATTTGTCACGTCTCACTAGCTTATCACAGATCCATTACTCAGCAATTGTGCAACATGACAGCAATACACATCCAGACTTAGGGCCTGGTACCCAAAGGAGGAGCTAAGACAGCATTGCTGACAATGGACTTAATCCAGAGATTCTGGCCCAAAGACAGGACAAAACCAACCTGATCATTATAACTTTGCTGTGGCTGGCACATCTACTGACTGCACTTCAAAAAAAAATTTTCACTGGCTGAAAAACAATCTAATGGCTATGCAAGACATAATGTAAAAAGACAAACTTGCATAAAATCACTTTCTAACTTTCTATAAACTATGTACCACTTGAATACTATGTGTTCAATTAACCATTTCACCAATAATTCACCCATGGGGAATACATTGGTGGGAGATCTTCTATTCCAACTCTATTTTCATAGCACAAGATTGTGCCAGACAACGGAGATCAGCGGTGTTCAGAACGCTGGGAGATCAGCGGTGTTCAGAACATTCTAAAAAAAGATGGAAGGGAAGAAGGAAACCCGTGACAGAACCCCCTATAGAGGGGAGAGGAATGTTCAGATACTAGCCAGAAATGTTCCAAAGGCAAATAACTCCACAACTGAGATTATCCAACTCGGCAGAGCAGATCAAATGGGGAACAAACCAGCTGGTCATAAATTTGACAATCTAACTTATCCTGTTTTTCCTAGCACCTATTTTAGTTTGCAAATTTGACAAACTTGTATTTGGTTTCATCATGCTGGGCAGAATGCAAATCAGAGCAATGAATTAGCAGTACACCACTGCTTACAAGGCATACAGCCCTGACAAGGAGGAATTCCAGCATGCAGAGCAGCGTGGCCTGGATTTAATGCCTCAGACTAGTGGCTTAAGGGGAGACGAGGTGGGCATGGAATAAGAACCTGACCAAGGAGTGGGTAAGCTCACATGCTTTGCAGCTTTCAGTCTGAGCTTCATGGCAGCTATTGCAGCCTTGGGAGTTCATGACCTCAAATTGTGATGAGCTCCTCCCACTAGGGAGGCCACAACAGTTTGGGAAGCCCTGGTGACAAAACCGACCCCTTTAGTGATCTGCATGGACTTCATTGACGTTAATTAGCTCCAACAGTACAATCTGGAGGTTGGTTTTATAACAGTTTAGAGATGAAGGGCAAAAAACCATTCCATAGAAAGAGAAAAGAAACTCACTGGCTTCTTTATATAAAAAGGGAACTTTTAAACCTGGTTATGAAAGGTGAAGCTTAGAGCAATGGTCAGGAATTTCAACTCCCAATGGGCCTTGGAGCTTGTGCATGTCCAAACGGGGTTGGACCGATAGGCCGAGTGAATAAAGGAACTGAAAACCCAGGTCAGGTGACTGGTAGCAGAGCCCAATTTAGAGGAGTCTCAGGCAGAGGTTCAAAAAGGAGCTCCAAAGAGGGAGCCAGGCACAGGAAAGGTTCCAGTTCAGTTAACTCAAGAAATAGGCTCCAAAACAGAAAAGATATGCAAGGAGCTGAAAGTTGGTGAATCCATGCCATGGGCCAGATACCCCTTTGGAGCAATCATGTATTGCTTTGGAAACAAAGCAAATGCTGGAAAATCGCAGCAGGTCTGGCAGCATCTGTAAGGAGAGAAAAGACCTAACGTTGAGAGTCCAGTTGACCCTTTGTCAAAGCTGAAAGACTTGGAAAGTGGGAATTATTTATACTATCATAGAATTTAGTGCAGGAGGCCATTCGGCCCATCGGGTCTGCACTGGCTCCTGGAAAGAGCACCCTACCCAAGGTCAACACTCCACCCTATCCCCATAATCATCCCCATGATTTGCAATAGTCTCTACGGAGAATGCCCCATCCGATCAGAAAGCAAACCTAGAATCTTGTGATCTATGTAGCTGGCTGTTAACAGGTCAATGGACTACCTAGGGGTTTTAATGCACAGGAGGAAGGGGAAAATCACCTAACAATACAGATGCTGCAAAACATGTGTTAAATGAACTAGAACCCAAACAAAAGGATCTACTTTAAGCTTATTAAGCTCAAGACTGGAAAGGTTCAGTTCTACTATGGTTTTAACTGTGAATTGCAACAGTACAGGTCAGTTTAAATCTCTGTGAGCACTCGCAAAAAAAAAAAGTTTCAAATTTAATCCTTCTGAAACAAATGATCTCAGACAGTGCAGTAGTAGGATAGGCAGTTAAATCTATAGGATCAACACATCTTGGGCTCGAGTGTTCTGCTCTCACCAATTCTTGTTTAAAGTGCACCTGTGGACAGGACCAGGTTCTACAGTGCAGAAGGAGGCCATTCAGACCCATCGAATCTGCACCAGCTCTTGGAAAGAGCACCGCACTCAAGCCCATTCTTCCACCCTATCCCCGTAACCCCACGTAACCTTTTTGGACACCAAGGGCAATTTATCACAGCCAATCCATCTTTGGACTGTGGGAGGAAACCCACCCACACACGGGGAGGATGTGCAGACTCCGCACAGACAGTGACCCAAGCCGGGAATCAAACCTGGGACCCTGGAGCTGTGAAGTAACTGTGCTAACCACTGTGCTACCGCGCTGCCCCAATTATGGTGTTGAGCCACCCCATAATTGTATGGCCTTAATATCCAACTTTCCATCTCAAGAACAATCAGCGATGGCTGTGCAACAAAAGAGTAAAAATTATGAGAATGTCACAAGGAAACTACCAGAAGACTGCCAGTCGAATGAACACCACCTTCAAGGATGCAAGATTGAGAATAAATACAATATTGCCAAGATGTTACTGATACATGGATTTCATATAGCAACACACAAAGCAAGCTTCATGCGAGGGGTTGATTGGCCATTGGGGGATTAAATTCCTGACCGTTGCTCCAAGTTTTCATTTGCATAACAAAATTTTAAAAGTTCCCTTTTCCTCTTTCTATGGGATGATTCTTTTGATTTTCTGCTGAATCAGGACTATAATATCAAATATAATTCTTCATTGGATCATAATGAATTTTTTAGCACAGAGCCATTCAGCCCACTGTATCTGTACGTGGTCTCCAAATGAGCAATTGTCTTACTTCCATTCTTCCACCTTCTCCCCACAACCATGCCCTTTTTACCTTTTCAGATAACAGTCCAATTCAACTATTTCAGTTGAATCCAGTTCCACCACACAAGCAGCACATTCCATACCTTCACCTCTCACCGTGTGAAAACGTTTCTCACTTACTTGGAAGTCTGCTTTTGCAACTTACAGCTTTGGCACCAGTGGCAACTAAAAGCAACCCCCCTCCCCAAGTACTTTCCATTTATACCAGAGACAAAAGCAGAAAATAAACGTACCTTCATAGTTGACTTGGCCATCACCATCAATATCTGCTTCTCTAATCATTTCATCTACTTCTTCATCTGTCAATTTCTCACCTAGGTTTGTCATAACGTGACGCAACTCTGCCGCACTGATGTAACCATTACCATCCTGAGAGCAAAAGTGAAAATGAATAGTAATTTATTTCTTCAACAGTATCTACCCTAGAATGGAGATGGCAACAGGCACAGAGGAACTATCAATATACACCATTCGGAGTCCACTACGCATTCACTCATTGGGTCAAATCTCCTGGAGCTCCCTACCCAACAGTATCTTCGCCACAGACTGTACCTGTTAAAGCAACCCATCACCACTCCAGGAAACAAGGGAAGATAATGTTAGCCTTCCCAGTGTGTTAAAATACTACACAATACTGATAATACTCGTGATGTTCAAAGGAATTTGTGTAAAAAAGCATCAGATAACAGATTGCGCATAATCCAGTCCAGTCACTCTGGGATCGGCACATTAAAATTCACTACATCATTTAAATTCCTGTAACCTTATTTTGATCAATGCAACATATTTAACATTACCAGGAGCCAATTCACCTCCCCGAGTTTACAAGCACCGCCATCTTCCAGAAATACTCGCTTTGACCTAAAAGCATTTTGTTCACCACTGTAAACATGAAAGTCTCCTGCTTTTGGCAAAAGAATAGCACTCAGTCTGACAGGTTGATGCTGGCATATGCTTCAGAGTCTCCTTGCACTCTTACTTCATCAGCCCCATCACTATTCCATTCTCTCTGGTATTGTTATAACTTTCCCTTAAACACATCTTACTATTAATCAGATAAGATCACATGGTAAGCAGGGACAGGCATTACTGTCACCCGTTTCTTCATTGGATTTCTTTTGAACCAGAACAAATGAATGGACAGGAAAGGCAATTAACATTAGGTAATTTTCTCTAGAGACCAATTGGATCCTGTCTGAAACAGAATACTTCAGGGAGACTCTAGATTAGTATTATCCTCCCTGGATTTGTAATACAGAGATTCAGGGCAATGCTCTGGAGGACCAGAGTTCAAATCCCACCACAGCAGATGGTGAAATTGGAATTAAATTTCTATGAAACCTTGTTGATTGTTTCCTTATCTGGTCTGCATGCAACTTGGAAATTACTCAGTTAAAGGGCAACAAATGCTGGCCCCATAAAAAAAATAAAAATAAACTTAACTGGAAAGTAAAAGGGATTTTGTTGGCTTAGGGCTAATGAAGTGAATTAGGCAGAAGTATTAACAGGAAATGTAACTTGTACTGCCACACTAATATACACTCAGAGCAATCCACAATCTAGTTAGACATCCTTTCAAAATCACTGAAATATCTTTAATACTAATGATCTGCAAGCTGAAATGGTATTGAGCTATGATTTCCCACAACAGGCTCAGTGTCAAAGAGGGGCCACACCCTCTGCAGTAGCACAGTTTTATCTACTGGAAACACTGTACAGATTCTAAAGCAAACCAAAAGGGTTATTTGGACACCTAGCAGTATTTAAAATGCCCACCTTGTCAAATACACGGAATGCCTCACGAATTTCCTCTTCACTATCTGTGTCCTTCATTTTCCTGGCCATCATGGTCAAGAACTCAGGAAAGTCAATAGTGCCATTACCTAGAAAATAGAAAAGCAACAAGAAAAAGAACAATTAGGACACATGACAAAAGGAACACAAGCATGGTAATTAGTCATAGTTCAAAGGCCATAGACATTCTTCAGTGGAAGAAATAGAACTTGGTTAGATATAGCTCAAGTGTAAAGAGGCAGGCCTCCAGGAACTACCCCAACTGGTACAGGGAGTGAACCTGCATTACACGAGCCAACTGAGCTAACCAACCAACCAATCTCCACAACAAATGAACACAAAAGCATCAAAAAGTCCAACAGAACTTACTGTTGCACCCAGTTTTATAGAGCTAGACCTGACAGCAAACGCACTGCAGCAAAGCGCATCTCCCAATTTGGTAATCTTGTTTTGTATACTTCAGCTAAAGAACTTAGCCAATGTTTACATGCAACTATGAGAGATCTAAATTGCAGTGAGTTAATACTGGTCAAAGCTACAATTAAAAGCTGCTCAAGAGCCAACTTAAACTTCTAAATCAGGATGCGACCCCATACAGGTTCTGACCCAATTAAAGCGGAGATCCAATCTTATCAAACCATAAATAGATCTTCCCGAAATTATCCAGCTAAGCAGGCTCATGGTGACACCAAGTTAATGAGAAACTTCATGTTTATAGTTAATTATGCTCTATAATAGATTTCATTGTTCTCATTTCAATAATACCTTGCAGCACAATTTTCACCTTGTAATTAACTACATGATACAGAGGAGCCAGCAGTATTGAGTGTTCTAATTGTCCATCTTCCTGATATTTTGTCAGTTTTTGCAAACAAAAGGCTTGAGCTTTTGCTCTGCATTGGCCTGAAAACATCAAACCAATCCAACAGGAATCAACCACACAGTTCAGGAAATTAAATAATACACCTTCTAATCATGGACTGCCGATGCCAAGTTTGGGGATAATTATTTAGTGGATCAGGGTAGGGGCCTTGAATCAAAGGTTCCAGTGTATTATCTCAATTATGCTTTAAGATAGAATTTAAAAAGAACAAGTCAGTAGTGCCTAGCTTCCTATACAATATTCCTACATTTTGCTGAACACAATGCAGAAAGTATATCACCATTAGCAACATATGCAAAAAAAAAGGCTTCCACATTGTGGTTTGGCACACCCTGGGAATAGAACCAAAGCTGATTGAAACCAGATTTGCCCTAGTGGAGAATTTCTGAATTGATTCCCTGCCAAGTTGAGCTCTGGGATACGACTTGACCACACAAATCACAGAAGTTACAGCACAGGAGGATATTCAGCCTGTTGTGCCCATGCTAGGCACCAAACAAGACTGCAGCCATGTGTTTTGGCAGAAATCTATGCACAGGCACTATTGCTATTTCAACCAATCCGTCTGCTGTTGACTCACTTTGCAAGCAAACATTTTGGTGAAAATGCACCACACAAGTCAACAGTCTTCATATTTATGCACAAGCACAAGCCTAAGGATTTCGATAGATGCTCAAGACAATTACCGATTACCCAAAGAGAAACAGCCCCAATCCTGTATACTAATACATTGTTTACAACAGAAATAATGCATTAGCAAGTCAAAATACATAACTGTCTCAGCACTCTTGGGATTCCCTCATGTTGGGAAATCCTATTTGAAAATTTACACTACAGCATTTAGCAGAAATCATAACCATTGCCTCCACTTGTGCCAAGTGTCAGTCCAACAAGACAGTAAACAGCACCTGAACATCAGCACCAGACTCAAAGAGCCAGCATGTTTTTTTTAATGGTCCAACGGTCATTTATATTTTCAATACTGGCCTTTGTTATTGAGGCATTCTATGTACCAGATATTGCTCTACCCTCATCGTTACTCCAGTGATTGGATTACTTAGGAAAGAACGACGACTGATGTGAAACAATGACAGAAAATGGTCCCAACAAGCAACACGACAAGCCTGAAAACCACTAATTTGCATCTTTGTCAGGTTATGAAGTCACTAAATTCCTGAACATGGATGGCTTCAGGGGTGTCATTTACCCACTTAATTCCCTTGGACCATCTGGCTCCCATAACAGTTGGTCAGCTAAGCGTTTTTCACTGCTGCCAGGAGGCAGGAATAAATTCTAATACCTTCTCTCTTTCAAGCATTACAGAAGTCTGCAATTAGTCAATTAGCTAGGGATTCAACAGAATCCAAGGTCATTATTAATGCCCTCATTCAGCCAAGTTAGAAATAGACTGAAATAAGTACAAACCACTGGAAATTCAGGTCAGGCAGCATCTGTGGATAAACCGTCAAAACATTTTCGGTTGGTGACCTTTCATCTGAATTTGGGGGGGGGGGGGGGGAGAAAGAGAGAGGAGGAAGAGACAGAGAGAGAGAGCGAGAGAATACCACTTAACTCAGCCTCCCTATAATATGTTCAATGGCCTCAGTACCCACTACTCCTTAGGATAGAGAATTCCAAACATATGATTAGAGATTCCTCATCTTTAAATGGGAGATTCCCTTGCTCTAGAACTGTTCTATATTCACCCACAAAGCAACGGTGAATAGGAACCAGTGCACTAAATTGCTGTTTCGCCCAGGTGATGCTAATGGAGGGAATGGTAAAAAGGAGCAAGTGCTGCACCCCCTATGAATAAATACAACGGTATCGCAGTAAATGGAGTGAGCTGAGGAGTGGACCAGGGTGTTAGGATGGAAAGCTGTTTAGTGGGAGCATCATACGGTCATACTGGAGGTTACAGAAGGATGATCTGATGAATGGAGGCTGGAATGGCAGACTTCGTCAAGTGGAGGTCATGTCTTACAAATTTGTTAGAATTCTTTGAGGTGGTAACAAAAGTTAGACAAACGAGAACCAGTGGACATGATCTATTTAGGTTTCCAGAAGGCCTTTGACAAGGTGCCATATAGGAGGCTGTTAAATAAGTCAAGAGCCTATGTGTTAAGGATAGGATCCTGGCATGGATGGAGGTTTGGCTGACTGGCAGAAGATGGGGATAAAGGGATCTTTTTCAGGATGGCAGCCGCTGACTAGTCATGTGCCTCAGGGGTCGGTGTTGGAACGACAGCTTTACACAATGTACATCAACGATCTGGAAGGAGGAACTGATGGCACTGTTGCTAAGCTTGCAGATGATACAAAAATATGCAGAGGGACAGGTAGTATTGAAAAAGCAGGGGGTGACATAAGGACTTAGACTGGCTGGGAGAGTGGGCAAAGTGGCAGATGGAATACAATGTGGAAAAACGTGAGGTTATGCACTTGGGTAGAAGAACAGAGACATAGACCATTTTCTAAATGGAAAAAGCTTCGGAAATCAGAAGCACAAAGGGACTTGCGCTTGAACATTCAAGATTCTCTTAAGGTTAACGTGCAGGTTCAGTCAGAAAGACAAATGCAATGTTAGCATTCATGATTAGGGCTAGAATACAAAGAGCAGTTTTGGGCCCCGTGTTTAAGGAAGGATGCTCTGGCCTTGGAAAGGGTCCAGTGGAGGTTCACAAATCGCTAGTCATACGAGGAGCGGTTCAGGACTGCGGGTCTGTACTAGTCAACAGTACTCAGTAAGAGGCGACACGGTGGCGCAGTGGTTACAGCACTGCTGTCTACAGCGCTGAGGATCCAGGCCCAGGGTCACTGTTCATGTGGAGTTTGCATATATCCCCCCACCCCCGCTTGCAGGGTTTCACCCCCACAACCGGGCAGCACGGTAGCATTGTGGATAGCACAATGGCTTCACAGCTCCAGGGTCCCAGGTTCGATTCCGGCTTGGGTCACTGTCTGTGCGGAGTCTGCACATCCTCCCTGTGTGCGCGTGGGTTTCCTCCGGGTGCTCCGGTTTCTCGTTGCCCTTAGTGTCCAAAATTGGCCTTAGTGTTGGGTGGGGTTACTGGGTTAGGGGGAGGCGTTGACCTTGGGTACTCTACATTTATTTTAAAAAGAGTACTCGTTAAGAGTAACGGATATGGGGATCTTATTGAAACATATGATACCGAGGCCTAGATAGAATGGGTGGCACGGTCGCAATGGTTAGCACTGTTGCTTCACAGCACCAGGGTCCCAGGTTTGATTCCCAGCTTGGGTCACCTTCTCCCTGTGCCTGCGTGGGTTTCCTCCGGGTACTTCGGTTTCTTCCCACAAGCCCCAAAAGATGTGATGTTAGGTGACTTGGACATTCTGAATTCCCCCTCAGTGTACCTTCACAGGCATGACGACTAGGGGATTTTCACAGTAACTTCAATACAGTGTTAATGTAAGCGTACTTGTGACAATGATAAAAAGCTTATTATTTTGAATGGATGTGGAGAGGATGTTTGCACTAGTAGGATAGACTAGAACCGGAGGCCACAGTCTCAGACTAAAGGGACAATCCTTTAAAATGGAAATGAGCAGGAATTTCTTCACCAGAGGGTGGTGAATCTATGGAACTTATTGCTGCAGAAGGTTGTGGAGACCAAATCACTGAGTGTCTTTAAGACGGAGATAGATCGGGCAGCACGGTGCAGTGGATAGCACTGCTGCATCACGACACCGAAGTCTCAGGTTCGATCCTGGCTCTGGGTCACCGTCCGTGTGGAGTTTGCACATTCTCCTTGTGTTTGTGTGGGGTTCATCCCACAACCCAAAGATGTGCTGGGTAGGTGGATTGGCCACACTAAATGGCCCCTTAATTTGAAAAAATGAATTGGGCGCTCTTAAATTTATTTAAAAAAAAGACAGATTGATAGGTTCTTGATTAAGAAAGGGATCAGGATGGGCAGCACGGTGGCATGGGCAGCACGGTGGCACAGTGGTTAGCATTGCTGCCTACGGCGCTGAGGACCCGGGTTCGAATCCCGGCCCTGGGTCACTGTCCGTGTGGAGTTTGCACATTCTCCCCGTGTATGCGTGGGTTTCACCCCCACAACCCAAAGATGTGCAAGATAGGTAGATTGGCCACTCTAAATTGCCCCTTAATTGGAAAAAATAATTGGGTACTCTAAATTTATAAAAAAAAAAGAAAGGGATCAGGGGTTATGGGGAGACGGCAGGAGAATGAGAACCATATCAATGATGATTGAATGGCAGAAAAGATTCATAGAACATAGAACAGTGCAGCACAGAACAGGCCCTTCGGCCCTCAATGTTGTGCCGAGCCATGATCACCCTACTCAAACCCACATTTCCACCCTATACCCGTAACCCAAAAAACCCCCCACACCCCCACTTAACCGTACTTTTTTATTAGGACACTACGGGCAATTTAGCATGGCCAATCCACCTAACCCGCACATCTTTGGACTGTGGGAGGAAACCGGAGCACCCGGAGGAAACCCACACACACAGGGGGAGGACGTGCAGACTCCACACAGACAGTGACCCAGCCGGGAATCGAACCTGGGACCCTGGAGTTGTGAAGCATTTATGCTAACCACCATGCTACCCTGCTGCCCTTAATTCGATGGACTGGCCTAATTTTGCTCCCATGTATTATGGTCAAGCAAGTGCAGTAAATGGAATGAACCAACGGTATAGTCAACACAGTATTGGTGCAAGGTGACTCAAAGATAGAATCAAAATGGTAATTTAAAAAAATTAATTGACAGGGTGTAGGTGTCACTCATTATCCCCAGTGCAATTCATAAGGTGGTGAGCCATCTTCTTAAACCACTGCAGCCCGAGGGTTTAGGTACACCCACTTTGCTGTTAGGGAGGATATGCCAGGATTTTGCAACAGGCAGTGAAGGAATGGCGATATATTTCCAAGTCAGGTGAGTGACTTGGAGGGCAGCCTCCAGCTGGTGGGGTTCCCAGGTATCTGCTGCTCTTGACCTTCTAGGTGGTAGTGGGTCTGGATTGTGCTGTTTAAGGAACCTTCCCAGGTTACTGTAGTGCATCTTTGTAGAATCGACAGAACAGAAGGCCATTCGTCCATCGAGTCTGCACCAGCCCTTGGAAAGAGCACCCTACCCCTGTAACCCCACCCAACCGTTTTGGACACCGAGGGCAATTTATCAGGGCCAATCCACGTAACCTGCACATCTTTGGACTGTGGGAGGAAACCCACGAGGAGAGCATGCAGACTCCACAGTGCCCCAAGCCAGGAATCGAACCTGGGACCCTGGAGAAACTGTGCTAAAGACTATGCTACCGTGCTGCTCTGTTAGTTGGTGGTGGAGGGTTTGACTGTTTGTGGAAGGTGGAGCAATCAAACGGACTGCTTTGTCCTGGATGATGTTGAGCTTCTCGAGTGTTGGAGCTGTACTCATCCAAGTAAGTGGAGTATTCCATTACATTCATGACTTATGCATCGAATGTTAGGTCCTCTCTTATAGTAGATGGTCAGCAACGTAACTTGCCGCTTATCAGCCCAAGCTTGGATATTTTCCAGGTCTTGCAGCATTTGGACATGGACTGCTTCCATTATCTGAGTCGTCACGAATGGTGCTCAACATTGTGCAGTCATGTGTGAACATCCCCAATTCTCCCCTTATGATGGAAGGGAGGTTATTGATGAAGCAGGTTGAAGATGTTTGGGCCTAGGACACTACTCTGAGGAACTCCTGCAGTGATGTCCTGGAGCAGAGATGATTGACCTCCCAACCACCACAATTTGTGCCAAGTAATGAGCAGAGAGTAACCCCCCCCCCCAAATTCCCATTGATCCAGTTTAGCTAGGGCTCCTTGATGAGATAGAGTGAAATGTTGCCTTGATGTCAAGGGCAGTCATTTGCTATGCATTCCTAGTGCTGGAGGGCAGCATTCTATGCTGTGGGGGGGTGGGGGAGAAGAGGAGAGACTCTGCTGATTACTTGGCACAAATTGTCAGGGGGGGAGGGGAAGAGAGAGAGAGAGAGAGAGAGAGAGACACACACACAGAGAAAGAACAGTCACATTCCCGCCTCCTATTGTACACTGGATGCGATTTTCAGGCAACTCCTCACACAACACTCCCTAAACGATGCATTTGTTGTACTACACCCAGCAGTTCAAACCCAATATCAAATACACTACCTTCGCCACAGAACTCAAAAGCTGAGGCTGCACGGTCAAGATCAGCAACTCAGATCAGAGCACTTTAATGTACAGTTGAATGTCACTTTACAGTCAATCAACCTGCAAGATCCACTTAGAACTGCAAAAATGGCTTCTTCCTACAAAAAAAAGTACTAACTTTAGATGCCAATTGGGTGTACCCAATTCTCTTCCCCCCCTCCCCAATTAAGGCGGGAATTTAGCATGGCCATTCCACCTACCCTGCACATCTTTGGATTGTGGGGGTGAGACTCACGCAGACATTGATTGATTATTGTCACATGTACCAAAATACAGTGAAAAGTGTTTTTCTGCGGCCAAGGGAACGTACACAGTAGACAAAAGAATAATCAACAGAGTACATTAACAAATGGCACACCAATCAATAGTGATTAGTTACAGTGCGGAACAAAGGTCAAACAAGAGCAGCATAGGGCGTAGTGAAGAGTGTTCACACAGGGAACAGACCAGTCCAAGGGAGCGTCATTGAGGAGACTAATAGCTGTGGGAAAGAAGCTGTTCCTATTTCTGGATGTGCGGGTCTTCAGACTTTTGTATTCTGCCTGATGGAAGGGTCTGGAAGAGGGCAAAGCCTGGGTAGGAAAAGTCTCTGACAATGCTGTCTGCCAACCTGAGGCAGTGGGAGGTGTAGACAGAATCCATGGGAGGAAGGCAAGCATGGGGAGAATGCACAAGCTCCACATAAACAGCGACCTGGGATCGAACCCAGGTGCTCAGCACCGAGAGACAGCAGTGCTAACCGCTGCACCACCCAAATCAAAATAATTAACAAAATGACCCTCTGTGGTTAGTATTATAATAGTTATTGTAGAAGACTTAACATGAATTCCATTTTGGGATTTAAAAGATGCTCCTGCTAAATTTATTTAATATCACTTCCCATAGTTGAATTGTCCCTTTTGCACACCACTCAGCCCTATGAGCTAGTCCAGAGGATCAGAAGTTCTAACAGCTTACCCAACTGGTTGGTCACAATGTATGTCACTGCAGAGAATGAGAACCATTTAACCAGCAAGGATCAGAGATCCCAGAATTCAGCCTCATCTCGTCCTTCCCAATATTTTTAGCGGTGATTTACCAAAATACTGAATTGTGGTGAAGTACTTTTCTAGGAGCAGAGCTTTGCAATTCTGTAAATTTAGCAGCTTAATATGACTGGGAAAGAGTTGGTAATGTCACTGGACTGGGAATCTAGAGGCCCAGGTTACACTACATTCCCTTCCCAAGTTCAAAAAATCTGGGAATTGAAAGCTAGTCTCAATAATTATGACCTTGAGACTATTGATTATTGTAAAAAAAAAACAATCTTTGGTTCACTACATCACCTCTAGGCAAGGAAATCCGTTGGCCATCCTGGTCTGGCCTACATGGGACTCCAGATCCAATAATAGGGTTGACTCTTAACTGCCCTCCAAAATGGTCAAGCCGCTCAGTTCAAGAGCAATTCAGGATGGGCATCATAGGCTTTGCCAACAATGCTCACACCAAAGAATGAACAAAAAACTCTCGAGCAAGCATTTTCTGATGGGCTTTTACCTAAAAAAAACATAAAGGGATAGTGTTTACTGTGGGAAAGAAAGGTCCCATGAGTCCTAGAAGTTCAGAACATTGTGCTCAGCTGCAAGTATCAGATGATAAACAAAAACAAGTACCAAATCTTTTTTAAAAACTTCCACCTTCACTATTCACAACAACTGACATTCAGCATCAGTGACAAATACTCAATGCTGCATTCTCGCTTTAGAATGCCTAATCATTCCACATCGTAAAACTCCAGGATGTTCAACGTTGCCTTACTGAACAATTATATTTAGAACTATCCGGCAGCGAGAGAATTATGCATTGAGCCAGTTACTCCAATACCACAAATACTCAAGACTTCCCAATCATTGTCCTAGTGAGATTAAATGAACGATCCAAACCTCGCAGCTTGCTATGAAAAGTTTTTCTCAATATTCGATTTACACTATGATTTGGCATATAGTCAAAAACCACCTGGTCGTGTAAAGCCATTTCTCCAAAAAACAGTATTGTATTTACTCACAGCAAGAAGTCACCACTGGAAAAACCGGTGTGTTATCACACCGACATCTCAAACAGGTTTCAATTATTAACTCAGCAAATTCTAGCTCTGGCATTCAAAACAGTCTTGTGTGATCAGTTGTGACCCAGGTTTTCTTTGGGGGAGGGGGGGGAAAGAGAGATGGAGGGAGGGTGGGAGCGAGGGGGAAAGGGGAGGAGCCAAATGACTCAATCTAGTTGCCTTCATGAAGCCAAAGTGGGGGGAAAAACATCAAACTTACCATCTGCATCAACTTCATTGATCATGTCCTGCAACTCTGCTTCAGTAGGATTCTGTCCCAAAGATCGCATTACAGTTCCCAACTCTTTCGTTGTGATGGTGCCATCACCATCTTTATCAAAGAGGGAGAATGCCTCTTTGAATTCTAGAAAAAAGTTGACATGAGAAAGGACTGGTTACACAATCTGGAACAACTATGCACTAAAATTAAAATACACTTAAAAATAAATTGAAGTTGCACAAAGTAGTGTTATGGTAACAGGCTACAGATTTAACAAACGACAGCCTGACATTACAGCAGCAGTTAATTTCACAGTCACTGGGAAATTACCGTAAAAACGTGGACAAATGTTTGCAGATTAAAATTTGCCATTGAAAGCAAGCACATTCTGTTTCTATTACAGGGTGAAATAATTTAGATTGTGGTAATCCTGCCACATCCCACTAATGCTTAAATTCACTGACGCCTGTTTTACCCCACTGGCTAGCTCATAAATTTGTGACAATGCCCTAATCAACTGGTCAGAGCAGTTAGTCACAGTGCCAGCATGTTCAGGCTTGCAACCAAAAGCAGGTGGAACTGATGTATATTGTTTCTTAGCAACTGAAGACACCATCTAGCTAGAGTAGTTACTGGTAGGAGTTATCAACTTGGCATAAGAGCCCAAGGATTTAAAAAAAAACTTATGCAGGTGACCTGGTATTTGAAAGATGGACAATATTTTCATGCTGTAGGAATATTCCTGGCTTATTTTAGTGAAATCTCCAACCACCTTTAAATGAACTTCAATTCAAAAGTACACCGATGGACCAAACAGTGCTGACTTTGCTACACAAATGGTGCAGTTGCTGAAGCCGCATCATGGATTCACGGTTTTGCTAAAGCTAGCCTGAAATGCAATTCTTAAGCATTACAAAATTATTCCTTTTTTTGTGAACGAGGGTATTCAAAAGAAAATTACAGAAATGGACATGTCAAGTTGCTTTGTGCCTGAAACAAGTTTGCTTTTACTTTCGATCTCCTCCTCTCACACCAAGATTCATAAACAGCTTCTTCCCCGTTGTTACTAGACCTGAATGGACTGAACCGATCTCTCTACACATCTTCTCTACTGTTGTAGCACTATACTCTATGCTACACCCGATGTCCATGTATTTAATTGCATATTTATCATATGTCCTATGATTTTCATGTATGGAACAATCTGCCTGGACTGTACACAACACTTTTCACTGTACACATGACAATAAATCTAAAAATTACAGGTAAACTGCAACAATTCCATTCAGGAAGATAAGTAGGCCCTGCCAATCTGAGAGGACAGGATAGCACTGAAGCAGAATCCACATTTTCTGCTTTGAGCTCCTCCACCTTGTAACCTAAGTATTGCCCCAAGAAATCCACATGAGCGAAACTAGGTGACTGTTTGGCACTATTCCAGACTTCAAACTTGGCAATATTCACACTATTCTAGGTTTCAATACTAGGGCAATATTCACCACTTGTCTCTGCCTTTTTAGAATTGCTCTGATGTTTACTGCTGGTACAATTTTAGTTATTCAAAAATTGCCATCTGGTTAAACAGGTCTGCCAGGCAAAATACAACTAACTGCATGTACACTTCATAATGTTCAGTATTTAAGGGCAGCACGGTGGCACAGTGGATAGAACTGGGACTGCGGTGCTGAGGACCTGAGCTCGAATCCTGGCCCTGGGTCACAGTCCATGTGGAGTTTGCACATTCTCCCTGTGTTTGTGTGGGTTTCGCCCCCACACCCAAAGATGTGCAGGGTAGGTGGATCGGCCACGCTAAATTGCCCCTTCATTGGAAAAAAATAATAATTGGGTACTCTTAATTTTTAAAAAAAATTTCAATATTTTTCATCATACATCAATGTAGCAAGTGTGGGGCAGCAACAACACCACCCCCTCCCCCCAAAAAATCCTGTAATTCGTTTGGCAATGACCTAGAAGCATAAACATAGAAAAAAGGTTCAGGAGGAAGCCATTTAGCACTCTGTCCCTGCTCCACCATTCATTATGTTCATTCAACTCAATAGCCTAATCCTGTTTTCCCTCCATATCATTCAATCCCCTTCAGCCCAAGTGCTATATCTAGCTGCTTGAAATGTTTTGGCCTCAGCTACTTCCGGTGATAACGAATTCCACAGGCTGACCATTGTCTGAAGAAATTTCTCTTCATCTGTCCTAAATGGTCAACCCAGTGTCCTGAGACTGTGATCCCTGGTTCTGGAACAACCCTGACTACTTGGCAGCACCATTGCAAATCGATCCTGAAGAACAGGATATGATTCATTAAGATTCAGCCTACTTCCATAAATGTATTCACTACCATAGGAGGACTCCATAGTGCCTCAACCATTAGACCATACTTTCCCCGATACATTTCATATCACAGCAGCCTGCAGCAAAAGATTAAAGTTGAATCTTTAGAAGGAACAGGCTAGTGTTAGCTGACAAATCTGATGGACCCGTTTCTTCAGGGTCAGGGGCTTGCTTAGCCCCTCAATTTCAGAAAGTCCTTCTCCACAGATGCATCAAAAAAGCAGATCACAATTGAACACTAATCGACCTGCCATCTACCTTGCTCTCTTGGATTTGTACTAGTCTAGCCCGAATTCAATAAGTACTATTTATGTAAGGGAATATTTACTCACTTACCAGCAATCTGCTCTTCAGTAAGTTGGTCAGCCTGCAAGACAAGTTAAACCATTAAATGCATCTGGGAGTTTTGACAGGGGGAAACATATTTAAGTTCTAGACTTATGAAAGCAATAGTCTGAAATGTATCCACAATTCCTTAACTTCACTATCACTGGAAACAACAATTTCAAAAGGAACACAAGCAATAAAGAGTGCAGACAAATTTCAAATCAAACTTGAATTTGAATATTCACTCAATATTTTTTAAATGGGCAGAGGAAGAATTTGCACCAGTATTAAAAAAGTGACAGGTTAGACCGCATTTTCTAGGCCCAAGTTTTAAACAGCATAATTTTTAACGGTAAATCTGAACTGTCTATGATAAAGTCAAAGGGCAAAGACAACAGAACATTGAGTTGCTAGGGTCTAATGATTGGAGGGGATGTTGCAGGAAACAGCAAATTCAGGTTTGATAACTGAAGACTGAGGTTTTTGTTGAAATTACCACAGCCAGAGAGAGATGATTGGGACATGGTATTCCTGATGTGTTTAAAGCATCTGTATAGTGTTTGAGCAATGGCACCCTCCCTAGTCACATTTGCTGACAAACTGCCATAAACACCTTCGTGAAATTCTGTCTGAAGATTATGAACAGAGCCACAATTGCACATGTTAACAAGGATCCATTCCACTGTAAAAGTTCAGTGGTGGCATGGAGCTATTTGTGGTCAGAAGAGACAGAGTACCATTGTGGCTGAAAACTGTTTCAAAAACAACTATTTCATGTTTCAGTTCCCACTGGAGGGTGTCTATGTGCAATAGTGACATGGTGGAAATATCTAAATGGGTTTCAAATTGGAACTACATTGGGCCCATTTTGCCATGTACAAGAATGAACCTGTGCCCATCCACATTAGACTACAATGGGCTAATTCAACTCATACAAGCCAAAAATAGGTAATGCAAAAAAAAATTCAGCTACAAAGTGCCTACATGTCATTTTCAAACAGCTCAAAATTACGGTAATCTTTCAAGCTGAAGTGCCCAAAGAATACTTTCTCAGAACACGTGCATCCCATTTTCTCTGCCATACTTTATTTTAAAATAGAGTAAACAATTATTTTTTCCCCCATTAAAGGGGCAATTTAGCATGGCCAGTCCACCTATCATGCACATCTTTGGACTGTGGGGTGAAACCCACGCAGACACTGGGAGAACATGCAAACTCCCAGGTCCTCAGCACCATAGGCAGCAATGCTAACCGCTGTGCCACCATGCTGCCCTCTTCTCTGCCATACCCGAGTTGATGGCAGAAAAGTAGGTTTTTGTACACCAGTTTCAAGTTCATCTTCCAGATTAGACACGCAAGGTCATAGTGACATTAAAAAGGTTCAAGGAAACATGGCTGGGTGTCGGGCAGGAGAACTGGCTTTTAAATTTGGGAAAAACTAAACAAAATGGTTTATTATGACGAGACACAAGTCAGTCAATCTCTTGTATTTGTTCTCCAGGAGGGGGCAGCAATATTCACCAGTCTGCACAGAGCATTAACAGTGAAAGTTCTGTAAGGTTTGGGGCCCACCCATTAAGATGGGAAAGTGTGTTTTAACTGGCTTGGAAAAGGTGGAAAATGTTGGGTGTATCACACAGCAAAGCACTGGCAATCATCCAGGAAAAAAAGATGTGTTGTAAGGAAGGGGACAGAACACATTCTTGGAATTCATAAACTGCTATGATTCATCTACTTCCTCAATAAAGTATATAGGGACAGTGGGCTGAATTGCTATCTGTGCTGTAAAAAAAATCACTGCCATGCGCGACCTTTATTAACTTCCGATCCAGTTAATACCAATTCCCACAACAATTGAAGTTATCTAATTAACTTAAAACTATATATAGCTTAATGGCTCTTTAAGTCAATACCTCAATGTGCAAATAGTTTCAATACAGGACCATGAAAAATTGTTCATTAAATTAAACTTCAAACCCTACAATCACACACATCTTACACCAAACCCTGCAATCACTTACATTTTACACTAAAAATGATACTCCAGCTGACAACAAAAGCCAATTACATAATTTGGTAGTCATACCCAGTGTGTTATGTAACCAGCAAGTAAATAGTTGCAATTTTCTAAACAGAAAACAGCCACTTCAGTAGGTCACACACAACAGGTTAAATTTGCAACATTTAGTCACACTTGCAGCATTCAATTCTACCAACACACCCAAAATCCAAGCACAGCCACGTGAAATACAAGCTTGTTAGGTCAAAAAGCAAATGTATTACCAGGAGGCCTCTTTAAAAAAATGGTTTTACATTAGTAATTTACATGCTGGCACAGGTGTCACTCACACATGACACGAACAGTACAGCATATACAAGAGAATTACAGGTTAAAGACAAGAGACTTCAACTACATTCCAGCAGCAAAACAATGATTCACCACTTGAAGCGGAAAAGTCTGCAATTACGTAATGTACTTGCCACAAAAGACAGTTATGTGCAAAGATACTTAAAAAAGTTAGTTCACCTCATCTGGCACATTGGACCAATACCACAAAACAAAATGCAAGGAGCTCCAATATCAAACAATTAGGATCGAACCAGATGGACCCCTTGCAGGCTCAACAAGCAAAAAGAAATTCAACACCCTCATGCACTTTTAGCCACAACCTTTGAATTAAAACACAACTGTCTCCTACAAAACATAATACGAAAGAACAAAATCCAGCCCAAGAAAACAAGGTCGCTCCAGCCTTTTGGTAGGCAACCATACAGTTAACGATTCTGCAGTTCAGACAGAGATGTCTGCAGAAAACAGAGGCGGAGGTAATAAAAGCACCCCCCCCCCCCCCAAAGAGGTTGACTGAACCTACTTTAATCTTAAATAAGTAGTGGTATTGGGGGGGGGGGGGGGGGGATTAAGGCAAAGAGAGTTTAATGCAGTATCCTCTCCTAGCAGCTTCCCCTCCATCCCACCAGGTAGCTCTGCACAGACGAGGGAAGAGATGCCGCCACAGCCCCTCGCCAGGGTTGGGTGATGAAGATGCAGCTTCATCACCCCCAGAATAGTGGGGCTGCAGAGGTAAAGGAGGGGTGCAGGCCAGGGTGGGGGTAAAGGGGAGGCTGTAGCCCGTATTGAGGAGGCTGTAGCCAGGGTGGGGGGTAATGAGGAGGCTGCAGGCAGGGTGGGGGCTGCAGCCCGGGGTGGAGGTGTTGCAGCCCAGGGGGGGGGGGGGGGGGGGGTAAAGGGGGTCTGTAGCCCAGGGCGGGGGGTAAAGGGGGTCTGTAGCCCAGGGTGGGGGGTAAAGGGGGTCTGTAGCCCAGGGCGGGGGGGGGGGGGTAAAGGGGGTCTGTAGCCCAGGGTGGGGGGTAAAGGGGGTGTAACCCGGGGAGGAAGAGAGGAGGGGTTCAGCCGCCCCCACCCCGCGGACCGGGAGGCAGGACGGAGCTCCCGCGAGAAGCGATCCCACTCTCTGCTCCCTCAGTAGCAACCGCCGAGCACCCCGGACACAAACCCACCCCTCCCTGCCAGCACTCAGACCGGGCAGGGAAAGGGAGATGCCTTCCTCAGGCTGACGGAATATTTAAGCGGGCTGCCGCCGCATGACAACCGCCGCCATTTTGATGGTTTTCCCCTTTTGCTCCGCCACACACGCGCTCTAACAAACCACCGCATTTTGGGGAAAAGCAACCAGCGGCCAGGCTGGCACCGAGGCGCGGGGAAGAGAGGCGGTCCGGCCGGTCAGACGCACCATGTCGAGTTTGTTGAGAGGAAGCAGGCAGGCGGTGTGGGTAGTGGCTGGGAGAGGCACTGACGGACCGCAGACTCAGGCAGCAGCTTCTCCAATCGCCGCGATCCCACTGGCGCCGATTACCGCGCTGCCGCCCCACTGCCCACTACTTATATACTGTGTATCCCTCCGCCAGCCGGCCGGCCCGCACTGCGCGCGGGGGGGGGAGGGGGTGGGGTAAAGAGTCTGCGGCCAAACCCCTCTCATTTACAGCATACCCCCCTCCCTCCCTCCCTCATCCCTTCCAAACACCCCCTCATCCAACTACACGGAATATATAAGCTCACCGCCAGTCTATTTTAATGCATTGTGTGTAGCCAGCCCGGATCTACATCGCGCGGGCGGCAGGTTACAGTTTGGTTGGGAGGGGGTGTGAGGGCTCGGTTGCCTAGTTGGCGCGGGGCAGGGCGGGTGGGGTGAGAAAGGGGAGGAGGAACGCGCCTGCGCCTCATCAGTCTCGCTCTCACTCAGTGAGTGAGCGAATGGCGGCCAAGGATAGGGGGGGGGAGGGGAAGAAGGGGAGGGGCCTTTGGATTTGTCTCGCCCGCCGCCATTGGCTGGCGCGTACCTGCAATGGGGGAGCGGATGAGCCGCGCTCTGCCATTGGCCGCCGCGCACCTGCAATGCGTCAAGTCAGGGCTGCCGCGCGATGGGGGCCGCGCGGGAAGGGAGGGGCTGTCCGGGCGGGGCAGGGAGTGGCTGTCCGGGCGGGGCTGTCCGAGCGGGGGAGGGGCTGCATGGCTCTCCGGGCGGGGGGTGAGGCGGGGCTGTCCGTGGGGTGGGGCGGGGCTGTCCGAGCGGGGGGAGGGGCGGGGCTGTCCGAGCGGGGGGAGGGGCGGGGCTGTCCGAGCGGGGGGAGGGGCGGGGCTGTCTGGGGGGGGCGAAGGGTCTGTCGGGGGGGGAGGGGCAGAAGGGCTGTCCGGGGGGGAGGGGCTGATGGGCTGTCCGGGCGGGGGGAGGGGCAGAAGGGCTGTCCGGGCGGGGGGAGGGGCAGATGGGCTGTCCGGGCGGGGGGAGGGGCAGATGGGCTGTCCGGGCGGGGGGAGGGGCAGATGGGCTGTCCGGGCGGGGGGAGGGGCAGATGGGCTGTCCGGGCGGGGGGAGGGGCAGATGGGCTGTCCGGGCGGGGGGAGGGGCTGAAGGTCTGTCCGGGCGGGAGGAGGGGCAGATGGGCTGTCTGGGCGGGGGGAAGGGCTGTCCGGGCGGGGGGGAGGGGCTGAAGGGCTGTCCGGGCGGGGGGGAGGGGCTGAAGGGCTGTCCGGGCGGGGGGAGGGGCAGAAAGGCCAGTACTTCTGCAAGACCTTTTGGCTTTTCGGGATTGAATATTTTTTAGTCTAGATGGGTTCTGGAGTTATAAAGTGAATGAATATTTTTGTTGAAGCAAAGGCTGATTTAGGTTGGTCATATAAATTGACACGTTTAAGAGGCTAAACATAAATCAGCCTAGTCTTGTGTTATTTATACTGCAGCTTTACAAGCTTCCTGTAATTGCCTTGTTTTTTGGCACAATTCAAGAAACTCAATCTCTAGCAGTCCCTCAAAGTGGGAAGGGCACTGGTCATTCAACCCATGGCAACAACATGTGAGCGGTGTGGTTTAAGATGGGGGCGGCTGTTGCACTGCAGCTATCACACAGATCTGGCTGACCTGCAAACTATCCTGCTCTTGACGCCCTGGGCACATTAGAAGGATTTACAAGCTGACAATCAACCTGCTTGGCCACACCACAAACACACCTTCCATCGTCTTCAAGTCCTGAGGTGGGACTTGAAGCGGGAGGACCTGACTCAGATGTAAGGACACTGAGCCAAAAGACCTCCACAAAGTAGGAAATGGAGCGATAGCAGTGGATGAAACAGCCATGCAACACTAGTTAACTTCAGTGATGAGTCTTGTACTGTCATCAATTGCTGGAGGTGCTGGAAGATAGAGTAGGGGGATGGAATTTGGGGGAAAATTTAGTCTGAAAAGTAAATTTGGTCTGAAAAGTAATGATCCAGCTGATAATTGGATGAGAAGTATAGATGGTAGTCGGGGAACTGTAGAAACACAGCTGCAAGCACTGAAACTGGTTGACTTGCACTGAATCAATGCAACGGATACTGATGTTTCTCGAAACCCTATGCATGCCTATGAATACCCACAAATCAAAAACTCCATGTTGTTTGTGCTCACATCGATTTTCTGAGTTATTTTTTAAGCTTCCTCTTACACAGTGAGACAACATAATAACTTTATTTCATTGAGGCATATGATAGCAGAATGCATGTACCGGCCTCCCCGAACACGTGTCAGAATGTGGTGACTGGGGACTTTTCACGGTAACTTCATTGAAGCCTACTTGTGAGAAAAAGCGAGTTATTATTATTACCTTAACGATCTGAAATACAGAATCACTATTATATGATTACGTTGACAGTGAGACCATCGTTATGGCAAGTTGACTGGTTTGTGCAGAATTGAGCAGCAGATTCAACAATCCTCGGGTACATGCAGCAAAGATTAAACTTTACCTGGTAGAAAACATTTAAAGACTGATTTCCTGGGTATGTAATGAAAACACTATTTCTTGAGGGGGTGGCACAGTAGCACAGTGATTAGCACCTTTGCTTCACAGCTCCAGGGTCCCAGGTTCGATTCCCGGCTTGGGTCACTGTCTGTGTGGAGTCTGCACATTCTCCTTATGTCTGCGTGGGTTTCCTCCGGGTGCTCCGGTTTCCTCCCACAAGTCTCGAAAGATGTGCTCTTAGATAATTTGGACATTCTGATTTCTCCCTATGTGTACCCAATCCCGGCACTGGAACGTGGCAACTGGGGACTTTTCACAGTAACTTCTTGGCAGTGTTAATGTAAGCCTACTTGTGACAACAAAGATTATTATACTTGCCCAGCTTCAAACCAAAAAATATTAAAGGAGAGAGGAAGCCCATAATTTCAAGCAGTTTATTCTGACATGAAAATTTACAATCATTTGTCAGCCTGCAAAACCCAGTCACGAACGCAGATAACCTATAATTGGTATCAAGATGATCACAGCAACAAGACTTTGTACTATTAAAGGGACAGGCCTTCGATTCCGTTCCAACTTTGCAGCAAAATAATACATTAGATATCGCAAAGCAGCTTATCCACTATCGAATCATAGAATTTCATCTCTGTAAAATAAAGTAAAGTAGTGCGGGCAAGAAAAATGTAATGTACATACACAACAACTGTTTATAAATATGACAAAAGCCAATAAAAAGATTTTTTAAAAAAGAATCGGAGATTTTACAGTGCAGAAGGAGACCATTCGGCCTATCGAGTCTGCACCATCCCTTGGAAAGAGCACCCTACTTAAGCCCACACCTCTACCCCATTCCCGTAACCCAGTAACCTCACCTAAACCTTTTTGGATGCTAAGGACAATTTAGCATGGCCAATCCACCTAACCGACACATCTTTGAACTGTGGGAGGAAACTGGAGCACCCGGAGGAAACCCATGCAGACACGGGGAGAATGTGCAGACTCTGCACAGACAGTGACCCAAGCCGGGAATCAAACCTGAGACCCTGGAGCTGTGAAGCAACAGTGCTAACCACTGTGCGGCCATGCTGCCCGTAATGTTTTGAATCACGGTCGCTGCAAGGAGGGCTTGAATGTGCGCGGGGAAACCCCCTTAGATTTCAAGTCCAACGCCTTAACCACTCGGCCGTAAGAATTCAGAAATCAAGAAGTAGGGCAAAGATAAATTTGAAATTTGAACTTGATTTGGGGTCTTGATTCCAATCCACTACAAATGAATCATTTGTTACACGTTCTGTGATTCAAGGTCCTCTCAATGTCTCAGAGTTTGCACAAGAAAGTAGTTCAAACATTATGATTGTGAAGGGTCTACATTCAATCGCCAGCTTCCGATTAGTTAATTGGTCTTAATCAGGGTGCCAGGAGAAACATTATAATTGGCATCTTTGTTGAGGACGGGGAAATTACTCTGCAGATGTGAGCATGCAATCTGGGCCGCCAGCCCTTCCTTTTTTTTTCAAATTTAGAGTACCCAATCACTTTTTCCAATTAAGGGGCAATTTAGCGCGGCCAATCCACCGAGATTGCACATTTTTTGGATTGTGGGGGCGAAACCCACGCAGACACAGGGAGAATGTGCAAACTCCCAGTGACCCAGAGCCGGGATTGAATCTGGATCCTTGGCGCCGTGAAACAACAGAGCTAACCCACTGTGCCACCGAGCTGCCCCGGCCAGCCTCTCCTAAGTGGGTGCTGCAAGTTGGAGTTGCACTCTTCCCGATGAGATGTTGAATTGAGTTTTCCCTTTCAGGCAGACGTAAAAGATCCCACGACATGAAGAAGTGCTGGAAAGTTTTCTCCCATTCTAATGAGCTAACACTTATCCCTGAACCAGCATCACCAAAACCAGATCATCGGAACATTTCCACATTGTTCCCAGTAGCTTGCTGTATGCAAAATGGTTTGTCTGATTTCCCTACGTAGCAACAGGGACTACACCTCAAAAGTATTTTGTTGGTTACAAAGCATCTTGAAACGTCCTGAGGATGTGAAAGGCTCTGTAAAAATGCAAGGTCTTTCTATCATTTGCAAGCGTTTTCAACGATCATGCCCTACCCGTTCCCTCTTCTGACCCCCACTACCTTCCCACATCTCCTCCACCCCAGGTAGGGACTGCTCAAAAAACTGATCTCTGCAATAACATTTTTGATCACTTTACCAACTCTTCTCCAAATTCCTGTTCCGTGCATGCTCTCAACTCCCACTTGTGAAGTGCCTTGGGACGTTTCTTGCTATGTTCGACACAACTTGTTGTTGATAAGGACTCGCTCTTACATGACATCACAGTTTTTCCATAAGTACCTACAAGGCTATTTTTCTACTTGCTCGAGGGATGTAAGCAATGGTGTAAGCCCACATTTATTGACCAACCCTGGTTGCCCTGAAAACATGGCCACAGGAATTGTTTGTTTGACTGATTTGGCTTGCTGGGCCGTTTTGAAGGATATGAAGAGTCAACCATATTGTGTGGAACTGGAGTCAGATGTGGGCCGGATCAGGGGGTGCGGGAAGCAGATTCCCTTTCCTTACAGGCATGAGTGAAGCAGTTGAGTTTTTCTGACAATCTTCCTGTGCCTGTGACCAATTATGACTACAATGAATAATGGATGCCTTTACCTTTTTCTGTTCAGTTTTACTTTATAGGTGAAATATGCATGGCCTCTAGAAAACGTAACTTTTGAGAATGTTCACCCACTTTCTTTCTCCCCTGTTGCAATCCCGCTAATGCCACCTCCCACCAACTTTAATCAAAGGTCTAGACTTTATCATGACCCATAATCACAGTTGATTAATGATTTGGTAACAAATGGGCTGCCAGGCAGGACATGTTTGTTTCCTTCAACCCTCTTGAGATATAACAACCTACGCCAACAAAATGATTCACAACAAGGAATTAGCAACTCAAATATAGACACTTATTCTTTCTCTTGTCATTAAGCTTTCAAAAGGCTTGTCTTTCACCTTCAGGACTACTGGTGGGAGACACACGTCTGGAAGCTTGCCCAACATGTCAAAATACCATAGCAATAGAAGAAAACACCTTGAATTGAATGGATTAAATCTATTTTAAAATATTACATCTTAAATAGCAACAGTTAAATATTATTTTTCTTCTTGAGTTCTCTGTCTGAAGGCAGGTCCGACCAACAAGTGCCACAACCTTCACCACAGGTAGGGCAAGGAGGCAAGTCCTGAATCGACCCCAGCTGGAATGGGGATCAAACTCCACACTTTTGGCACAATTTGCTCCACACCGGCCGTGCAACCAATTGAACCATCGCCAACCCCCTCCCGAGGGGTTTGAGTAGCTGGGGAAATAAACACTTTTTACATGCATGCTGTAATCTGGAGCTGTGGACAGTGTAAGTAGAGGTTCCAATTTTCCTTCTATCACACGGCTGTGCAGGAACCTCTCCTGCTCTTACCATCTGCCATTGGCTTGTGTTGGAAGGATTTACAAGTTGATGCTCAACCTGTTTGGCCAGATCATGAACACATCTTGACCATCACGTCCTGGTGTGGGGTTTAGCTTTAGATTTATTGTGACGTGTACCGAGGTACAGTGAAAAGTATTGTTCTGCGCACAGCCCACGCAGACCATTCCATACATGAAAAAAAAACATAGGACATATGATAAATACTCAATGTAAATACATAGACCCAATACGTCTGTCTCAGAGGCAGGGACATCCACCGTGCCACATATGACTAAATATTAATAATTTACTCCCAAATCAATGCGAATAAATTATTAATAATGACTATTTATTCATTATTATTATAATGACTGTATATTATTACTAATATAACTCTTATACCAGTATTGTTATTAGTAAGAACTAATAAAAGCTGCCAATGAGGATAACTATCGCTTGACATTGGAGAATTCCTAAATAATACCCCAGATCTGCACTACCCTTACTATTAAATTACTCTTTGAGATATTTGTTTATAACATTTTTAAAGAAATTCTTGCCGTTTTAGTGCCTGTCATTGAAACATCTTGAAGCACTTCACATGGTGAATTGCTTTCTGAAGTGCAGCGACTTGTTATGAAGGCAAACACAGCCACAAGAAGATTAATGACCAGTTAATCTGTTTCAATGGTGCTGGGTAACAGAGGAATGTTGGAAGCAGGAAAACCTTGCATAGTGCCATGAATGGCCTTCAGCTTAACAACTCCAACCAATAGCAACTTGTAGTTTAAAGACATGCTCGCAAAAAAACTATGGAAGAAGAAAATAATCCTTTTCTAAACGACATAAGACATAGGTGGAACAATTATTGACCCTTGTATCTTCATTTCTTTAGTGTCACATTGAGTTAACAATGAAAGCAAGAGACGGGTGACAGTAGCCAGTGTATATAATGATTTCATTATTGAGCATTTACGTCATTGATTATATTCGCGACTAAAACATCCCTGGCAGCATGTTCACCTAGCAGATGATGCCATTATAATAACTAGAAACAGCATTGCATTATACAATCTGTCACCTGCCTAAAATGAGACAACACAAAGTCTTCAATAATGCATTTTGGTAGGTCTAGCATAGAGGGGAAATATACTGTAAATGGCAAAACTCTTAGGAATATAAAAAGTCAGAGAGATCTGCCGTGCATATCCACAGATCTTTGAAGGTGACAACACAAGTGGTCAATGTAGTCAAGAAAGCATACGGAATGCTTGCCTTCATTGGACGGGGCATCGCGTATAAAACTGGCAAGTCATGCTACAGTTGTATCGAACCTTTGTACGGCCGCACTTGGAATATTGAGCACAATTCTGGTCGCCACACTACCAGAAGCATGTGGAGGCCTTGGAGAGGGTGCAGAGGAGGTTTACCAGGATGTGGCCTGGTCTGGAGGGTGTTAGCTATGTGGGGCAAAGGGGGCCTGTGGCGCAGGGACTCCGGCGCCGAGGTCCCAGGTTCGATCCTGGCCCTGGGTCACTGTCAGTATGGTGTTTGCACATTCTCCCCGTGTCTGCATGGGTTTCACCCCCACAACTCAAAAGATGTGCAGGTTAGGTGGATTGGCCATGCTAAATTGCCCCTTAATTAGAAAAGAAAAATAATTGGCTTCTTTAAATTTATTTTTAAAAAGCTATGTGGACTGGCTGAATAGACTCGGACTGTTTTCATTAGAAAGACGGATATTGAAGGTGACCTGATAGAGGTCTAAAAGATTATGAGGGGCATGGATAGAGTGGATGGGCAGGCACTCTTTCCCAAGGTGGAGGGGTCAGTCTCCAGGGGACATAGGTTTAAGGTTCGTGGGGCAAAGTGGGGCAGAGGATGGTGAGTGCCTGGAACGCGTTGCCAGGGGAGGTTGTGGAAGCAAATACATTAATGCCGTTCAAAAGGCATCTTGATAAACACATGGATAGGATGGGTATAGAGGGATAAGGCACAAGGAAGTGTTGAGGGTTTTGGCAAAGGTTGGTATCATGACCGGTAAAGGCTTGGAGGGCCGAAGGGCCTATTCCTGTGCTGTATTTCCTTTGTTCTTTGTTCTAATAAGTGTCTCAAAATCAAGAACAATATGGGCTGACCAAATGGCTCATTAGAATTAATTTAAATGTCTTAATAGCATAAACATTTCAAAGCTACTTGAGCAAATCTTCAGCTCAAATGTCTATGGGATGATGTAAATGATGATGTAAAGTTCAAGTGGTGCTGAATATGCTGCTAGGGTTAAGTGACAAGTGCTAACCATAGGAGGGGAGGGAAAAGCAAATTACAAAGTCAGTCTTTCTTGGCAATTTAACATTGTTGATTTTTCATCTTTCCAATCAAGCAATTGACAGTGAGTATCCTAAAAGCTCTCTTGAGGGGCTGGAGTCCTGGAGGTGAGCTAGAGAGCATTCCACAAGAAGTGCTGTAAAAGGCCTTTAGCTTCTTGAACTGACATTTCCTGCCTCCCTTGCTGTGCTGGATTCCCCAAGCCCTGGGAAATCCACTACATCGAATTCATTCGTCAGGCCCCCAACTGCACCACGAGCGCCCAATATGAAGTGTCTCACTCTTTGAGGGCGGGATACCTGCACATCACAAAACCCACCTCCATTAAAAAGCAAACTGGCTCATTTGGGCCGTTTGGGGACATGATCCCCTTGTTTGAACTTCTGAAATTTGAACTGCCTGTCATTAGTAGGTTGGGAAAATATCAGGGCAAAGTGTCATGGAATAAATCACCAGAAAAAGAAATGGGGGGGGGGAAGGAGGAAGAAATGTACACAACCTCAGAAGGAATCTAAAAAAAGAAATAATTATGAGATATAGTAAGGTGGAGTTGAAATCTGTCAAAATAATGTTAGGTCCGGAAGCTTTTATTCTGTTCATGATAATTCGTATGTAGCCCACGCTGATCTTGCTCATATGTTTTCAGGCAGTTGTACAGCAAAAGACTTTGTAGGCTCTCAGAAGAAACTATTTCCATTGGTTGAAGGGACACACGTTTAAGGCAGTTGGGTAATGAATCAGGGGCAACATGAGAGAGAACGGTTGACCAGAACCTGTTGTTTGTTAGGGATGGAATTAGATAAATACTGAAAGAATGAAAAATTGCAGGGATATGGGGTTAGAGTGGGGGCATGGGACTGACTGCATTGCTCTTTGAAAGAACAGGTGAAGTCTCTGGGCCAAATGGCCTCTTCCTGTGTTGTAATATTCTATGAGTCTATACCAGGGGTGGGCAAACTTTTCCGTGCAAGGGCCACATTCAGAAATTCACAATTTTAAAGGGCCGCATAGTATATTAAGTAAAATAATTAATATTTAAAATAGCCAAAATAAAAGGTTTTTAAAGAAAAAAAAAGCAATTAATTTTTATTAATTAATATTTTAAAGTAGAAACTTCACATGAAACACATGCTGTGCAGAGCAATGGTCACCCTACTCAAGTCAACGTATCCACCCTATACCAGTAACCCAACAGCCCCCCCCATTAACCTTAAAATTAAAAAAAAAATTAAAAATTTTTTTTTTTTAAAAAATGACTTGATCTTGGTGGGCCGCATAAAGATGCGGCCCGCGGGCCGTAGTTTGCCCACCCCTGGTCTATACTCTGAGAGACAGAAATGCCTTGTCCATTTTGTTAGTGACTAAACAACCTCTTGTGTTTTTTCAGACCGTCTGCTGTACACAGTCCACTGGGAGAAATCATTCCTTGTATCAGTCAATAATAAGATTTGATATTTCCCTCATCAACCTTCTCAAATTAGCTTCCAAGCTCGGAATCTCCTCCTGAATTACCAAGGATAGATTGCTGTAATAGAGTCTTGTTATCTATCTGCCTGTGGGAATAATTGGAGAACACTTGCCCTCTGTGTTCACAGAATATGGAAACCTGGTGAAAATCTCACAATATTAAAGACACAAACCCCCTCCTCTCCTTTCACCAGTGCTTCAAGGCACAACTGTATCACAATACTATGATTTAACGAATGAGAGGAAGTATAGGTGGATACATTTTGAGGTTATGCCCACCTTCATTCATTTAAAAAAAAATTTAGTGTACCCAATTAATGTTTTCCAGTTAAGGGGCAATTTAGCGTGACCAATCCGCCTACACTGCACATCTTTGGGTTGTGGGGGCGAAACCCACGCAAACACGGGGAGAATGTGCAAACTCCACACGGACAGTGACCCAGAGCCGGGATCGAACCTGGGACCTCGGCGCTGTGAGGCTGCAGGGCTAACCACTAGGCCACCGTGCTGCCCCCCACCTTCATTCATAAGTGTTTCATGAACTGTGTGATAGGATTGTATAAATAAAAATGTTTCTATATTAGTTAGTTATGATCTGTATAGTGACGTGCCAGATGCCAATTGATGTGTATAGACTTCAAACGAAAACAGAACTTTCAGAGGACAAGTAACCGCATCTTTTCATAAAATATGCTTAGCCACCAATATGATACTGTGCAAGCTGAGCTCTGCCCCCTGATGGTATCACTGAAGCTACAGCCAACAGTGTGATTTGAGAGGAACAGCTCCAACTGACTACTTGACTTCTTGAATATCACAGCAGTGAGAAGATGGTGGAGGAACATGGGGCGCGATTCTCCGCAAATGCGGCGAGTCGTAAAGGCTGCCGTGAAACTGGCCGTGTTTCAC
This sequence comes from Scyliorhinus canicula, assembly GCF_902713615.1. Taxonomy (NCBI): domain Eukaryota; kingdom Metazoa; phylum Chordata; class Chondrichthyes; order Carcharhiniformes; family Scyliorhinidae; genus Scyliorhinus; species Scyliorhinus canicula. The sequence continues at coordinate 9,162,878 of NC_052147.1, forward strand.
GGCAGCCTCCGCGCCCCCTCCCGGGACCCGATTCTCCCCCCCGGGCGGGGCTAGCAGCGGGGCCCCGTGAAGCACGGCATCGCGGGCTTAGCGACCGTCGCTAAGTCCGCGCGCCAAGCGTCACGCCGGCTGACGCGCATGATGACGTCAGCCGCGCATGCGTGGGTTGGACGGCTCCAACCCGCGCATGCGCGGATGACGTCATCACGCAGACACGTCAAAACCCGTCATGCCCCTCCGCCGCCCCGCGGACTGATCCTGCGGGGCGGCGGAAGAAGAAATAGTGCGCGGGTATCGGACCCGCTGCCCGCGATCGATGCCCACCGATCGCAGGCCCATGCCACCCTTGGCACGGCTGTGGTGCGGCCGTGTCAATCGGTGCCATGGTTGTCCGGGACGGGCACTTTGCGGCCGTGTTCACGAACGCTGAAAGCAGGTGTGATCGCGGCCGTGAAAACGGCCGTAAACTCCGCGGTATTCGGCCTGCGGAGAATCGTTGTTCGCCGTAAAAAACGGCGAGCAGCGATTCGTGTCGGGGGCAGCCGGAGGGTGGGTGGGAGAATAGCGGGAGGCCGGGAAAATTGTCGGGAAGGCCCTCCCACTATTCTCCGACTCGTCGTGGGCAGCGGAGAATCGTGCCCATGGGTTACAAAGAAAGACTTCCAACGATATAACCGCCTGCAAAACACAAACAATTCTCACAGACAGCCTTTGCATCTTTCACAACTTCAGGAAATCCACCAGCGCTTTAAACTCACTGTGGTGAATGTAATATATATGTATATATGATAATTCACACTGTCTTTGTAAGCGCAGTAGTGCTATCCTACCACTAGGGGGAGTAGCTCTGGGAGTACTCAGGAACTTGTACTGGGCTCCACCTTTGTCTCCGCCCATGACTCCTCCCCCTAGTGCAGCTGTATAAATACCCTTGTTCAGAGTCAGCCTGAGTTCACTAAAAGTTCATCAAAGGGGAACAGGCTGGCTCTGAAGTAAGTCGATTAAAGCCTAGATTCATATCGGAAACATGTGTCTGGTGAATTGATGGTTCCTTCACTCACTTTTTGAAATGTACTAGGAAATAGCTCTGGCCTCGCCAGCAATACCCACATCTCATAGAAGAATCATTTTTTTTTAAACTCACTGTTGTAAAGTAGCATGTAACCCCAGCAGCCGGTTTGGATTCAGCAAGACCCCACAGACAACAATGCAATCTTCAACCGATAATCATAGAACCATAGAATTTACAGTGCTGAAGGAGGCCATTCGGCCCATTGAGTCTGCAGCGGCCCTTGGAAAGAGCACCCCACTTAAGCCCACCTCATCCCCGTAACCCAGCAGCCCCACTTAACATTTTTGTTTTGGACACTACCATGGCCAATCCATCTAACCTGCACATCTTTGGACTGTGGGAGGAAACTGAAGCATCCCTTCCTCTTCTTCCAAATAGTGGCTGTGAGGACTTTTATATTATCTGAGAGGGTAGACATGTTTAATATGCCAGCTGGAAGAGGGCATGACTGAGAGCTCAGTGCTTCCTCAGTACCGGCCTGTGTAATGCACTCACATCTCAAGAGTGGCACTCAAACTCACACACTTGAGACTGGGAGATGAGGCTGACCTAAGGCTGGCACCTTCAAGTTGCCATCTTAATTCAGGGTTGCCACTTGGGTTTTATGAGATTCAAATAACATTAAAAAGCTGCAAGAGAACTGAGGCATTTTCCCCTCCTTAAACACCGTTATTAAATATGTTATTAAATATTCAACATGTTTTACATGTATTTAATCTTATTCGTGGGGTCATGGTCAGTGAGCAAGCTCGATTTCAATCTTGTGACTCACTGAGGTGAAGGAGGGCCACTCATGCGGCCCACTCACTAGCCTAGTTGCCCTTCACTGAACAAGACAATGAAACCAAGGATGCCTGCTGATCCTTGTGCTTACTTTATAACCATTCAACTCCAATCTCAGTGTAATCAGTAATTGTTCACAGAGTGCAGAGCAATCATGCCTCTTGGCCCTAAAGCAACAACAAAATCAACTCCTATTTATATAGCGCCTTTAATATAATAAAATACCCCGAGATTCTTCCCAGGAATATTATAAAACAAATTACATTAGGTCAGATGACTGTTAACATGGCTTTCACTTGATTTGAAGGCGACGTCAACTCAGGGTTGTGAATTTCTGCCATGGGTCTTCGTGTCGCTGAACGGGCTGATTGACGAACCGCAGATCGTTTGATACATGGGGCAGGATGTCCTGTGAGGTGGTGGGATCTGGAATACAGGATTTGCTTCCTTGGCCGGGATTATCCCCCCACGCCGGTGGGAAAACCTGCGTCAACAGCTCCCGAAAGTAAGGAATTCTCCGAACTTTCGGGGGCTAGGTGGACGGCGGAGGGGTTGGCGCCGCTCCAGTCGGCGCCGAAGGGACGGCGCGAGTTCACGCATGTGCGGAACGGCCGGCGTGATCTCACACATGTGCGGACCGGCCGGCGTATTTCCGTGCATGCGTAGATCGGCAGGCATATTTCCGCGCATACGTGGAGGGTTCTCTTCTCCGCGTCAGCCCCCGGGCAATATGGCGGAGCCCTACAGGTTCTGGATGGCCGCTCGGCCCATTGGGGCCCAGAGAATCGCCGGGGGGGGGGGGGGCGCTGCCAATGACCCCCGACCGGCGTGGTGGGAATCCTGCTGCCGCCCGAAAAACGTCACCGGAGAATCGGGGCGGCGGGGCGGGATTCGCGCCTCCCACCGGGTGATTCTCCGACCCGGCCGGGGGGAGAGGGGGGGGGGGGTTGCCGTGATGCAGATTAATGGACGACCTGTCGCCATTTTGAACAATTGTTAGCAAGCTCCACCCAGTCATAAATGTCAGTGCTGCCGCATTTGAAGGAAACTTTCAGAGTGTCTTTGAAGTATTTTCTTTGTCCCTCCCTGGAATTGGGAAATTGAGAATTGGGAAAAGAGTACCTGGTGGGGGAGAGTCTGATGACCATCCGTTCATCACCAAACTACTACCCAGTCATTGGAGAAGGAAAGTAAAACATGCATTCTTATATTACAGCAAGGTCCCAGAACAATAATAACCAGATAATCTGATTTAGTTAGGAGATAAATATTGACTGGGCATTGGGAAGAACTTCACAACTCTTTGTCAAATTGTGGACATTTTCCGTATCTTGGGAGTCTCTTCTCGACGAAGGCAAACATAGACGTTGGCATTTGTCATCGCCTCCAATGTGCCAGCTCAGCCTTCAGCTGACAACCAACATAAGAGAATATTAGGATGCCTGGTCCAAGAGATACAGAGAGAATTCCAGGCTTTTGAGGAAGTGCTGAGTTCTCAGGTGGGAAGATGTTACAGAGACAGGAAGGGTTGAAACCATGAAACGTCTTGCCTTTGTTACCTACTCTAAATATGGCAGTCAGTGAGGTTGCCCTCCTTCCTTTGGATATCAATATTATATTGCTCAGAGTCGCCAGGTATCGAATGATGCCACCACAAGGTTCAACCGGCTATCGATCAATGAGCTAAACACCAGTTAGTTAGTTCAAGATCAAGGGTACTTTATTTACACACACAATTATCATGCAACATAAACACTACTAATTAAACTACACCTATCAACTATGACAACCTGTACTTAACGTCAGGCACCCGGCTTAGGTCAGAGGAACAGTGGCTGTTGTTCGATTCTGGATCTATCGAGTCTGGAGAAGTAACTGCTGCTCAGCTGGGCTCATCCGTCTGGTAGCGGGCGTTGAACTTGACCTTGCTTCTGGTGCTGCTGCAATTGGAGGTAGACGTTGCCGGGGCGCCAGGTCCAAGAGAGGCCGAACGCATGGTGGACTCTCTTCTTATGCTTGGGGGTTTTCGCGCTCTTTTGGGCGGTCCTTCAGTTTGGACCCCACTAATTGGGTAATTCCTGATCACTATGTTCGATTCGAACCAATAAAGGGGCGGGTGCCTGGATGGCTGGGCGTGTCCCAAGTGGTCATTGACCCTGTTGTTTACGCTTCCCGAGTACAGGGAGTGGCGCCGAAATGTCTGGGACTGTACCGGTCGCTCAAATATCAGTCCTTTGGCGGAGATGGGCCATCAAAATGCTAATCGGTTGGGGGTTTCGATACTGTCCTCACTCGCAAATATACATTTCCAGGCTCTAAGCCTGCCTGAATCTCGCATTGTCCATTTTTCCCGCTATGCTTTGCGACCTTCCCTGTTTCTGGTTGCAAGTGGCCATCCCATATGGCTACAAACTGATCTAAAGAAAAGGAGGGGAATTTTAAAATGGAGACATTGCTAAACTCTGAACAAGGGGAAGACACAGACTGTGTCCGGCACTACCCTTCATGGAAGGTTGAGGTAGGTGGGTCACTCCAAGTCGTTCCTTCACTTTCACTGAGTCAAAGACCTGGAACTCTCTCCCTAACAGCACTATGGGTGTACCTACGCCACATGGACCGTAGAAGTTCAAGAAGGCAGCTCACCACCACCACCTTAGAATCATAGAATCCCTACAGTACAGAACGAGGCCATTCAGCCCATCGAGTCTGCACCAACCCTCCGAAAGAGCACCGCACCAGGCCCCATCCCTCACCCTATCCCTGTAACCCCACCTAGGGACAATTTAGCACGGCCAATCCACCTAACCTGCTCATCTTTGGACTATGGGAGGAAACTGGAGCACCTGGAGGAAACCCACACAGACAAGGGAAGAATGTGCAAACACCACCTTCTCAAGGGCAAAGGGCATCTGAGTCATTAAATGGTTTCAAGGACGAGGTAGATATATTTCTGATTTAAAAATTGATTAAAGGGTTACGGGGAACAGGTGGGGAGGTGGTTTTGAGACCAGGAAGTAATCAGCCATGATCTGATTGAATGGTGGAGCAGACTCAAAGGGCTGAATTGCCTTCTGCTCCTAATTCCTATGTTCCTGGGCAGCACGGTAGCACAAGTGGATAGCACTGTCCCAGGTTCGATTCCCTGCTGGGGCACTGTCTGTGCGGAGTCTGCACGTTCTCCCCTTGTCTGCGTGGGTTTCCTCCGAGTGCTCCGGTTTCCTCCCACGGTCCAAAAAACGTGCAGGTTAGCTGGATTGGCCATGATAAATTGCCCTTAGTGACCAAAAATGTTAGGAGGGGTTATTGGGTTACAGGGATAGGGTGGAAGTGAGGGCTTAAGTGGGTTGGTGCAGACTTGATGGGCTGAATGGCATCCTTCTGCACTGCACTGTATGGTGCTGGTGCTGCAGGGGCTGGTTTAGCACACTGGGCTAAATCGTTGGCTTTTAAAGCAGACCAAGGCAGGACAGCAGCACGGTTCAATTCCCGTACCAGCCTCCCCGAACAGGCGCCGGAATGTGGCGACTAGGGGCTTTTCACAGTAACTTCATTTGAAGCTGACTTGTGACAATAAGCGATTTTCATTTCATTTCATTTTTTCATTTCATGTTCTATGTTCCTAAATACGATGACCAACAAATGCTGGCCTCGCCTGCTCACACCCTGTGAAAGAATAAAAAAGAAATAGGCCTCGTACATCTCCTAGTGCGTTAGTTCTTATGGGGCAATGTTGGATCTTGCTGACCATCTCAAATGAGAAGAAAACAGCGTAAAAAGATTTTCTTTCCTTTAAACATCAATGCATGGTGAATGACTCCATCTCTTCCTGGTAGAATGCTTCTGAATGTGTATAGGAATAAATGACATTTAATGAAAATAGACAGGCATATAGACTGGGTCAGATTGAAAATAATGACCTGCGGATTAGCTGTGCGACAGACCTTCTAATTGAATTGAATATCCTTCTGGGTTAATTAGCTCTTTAAAGTTTTTTATTGGCAACAAAATTATGTCAACAGTGCAGTACGTGGCCAATAATAAATTACCCAGGGTTCCTGCTCGGTCGAGCACGTGGGTGGACATGCGGTGAGCTGAAGGAAGAGAGAACTTGCATTTATGTAGTGACCTCAGGACAAATACTTCCTCGCATTTCTCTTTACTGCATGTGACCTGCAGCACTGCATGGTCCCTTTAGGATTAATGCATGGCTGTGCTTGCACGCATCTTAAAGGAAACATTGGTTGTATATTTGTTCCCTGCACAATATGTTTTGATTGCAGTGTGATCCTGCACGGCTGAGAGAAAACATTGCTCAGGATTTTTAAAAATTCATTCATGAGATGTGGCGCATCGCTGGCTGGACCCGGCATTTATTGCCCGGCCCCAATGACCTTTGAACTGAGTGGCTTGCAAGGCCATCAACCGCATTGCTATGGGCTTGGACTTACATGTAGGCCATGCCAGGTAAAGACGGCAGATTTATTGCCCCAAAGGGCATTAATGAACAAGTTTGATTTTTACAAAAATAGTCATTTTTAAAATTGCATATTTTTAATTTAATTTAATTTTTAAAATACTTTTAGAGTACCCAATTCTTTTTTTTCCAATTAAAGGGCAATTTAACGTGGCCAATCCACCTACCTTGCACATCTTTGGGTTGTGGGGGTGAGACCCACGCAGACACGGGGAGAATGTGCAAACTTCACACGGACAGTGACCCAGGGCCGGGATCAAACCTGGGTCCTTGACGCCATGAGGCACAGTGCTAACCACTGTGCCACCGTGCCGCCCTTAATTGCACATTTTTATTGAATTTTTTGTACTCAAATTTCATAGAATTTACAGTGCAGAAGGAGGCCATTAGGCCCATCGAGTCTGCACCGACTCTTAGAAAGAGGACCCTACCCAAGCCCACACCCCTACCCCACCCTCCCCGTAACCCCATCCAACATTTTTTTTAACACTAAGGGCAATTTAGTATGGCCAATCCACCTAATCTGCACATCTTTGGTCTGTTGGAGGAAACCGGAGCACCCGGAGGAAACCCACGCAGACACTGGGAGAACACGCAGACTCCGCACAGACAGTGGCCCAAGCCGGGAATAGAACTTGGGAAATGGGGCTGTGAAGCAACTGTTCTAACCATTGTGCTAACGTGCTGCCCTGGGTTGCTGGATTACTGATCCAGTGACAATACCACTATGCCATCACCTCAGGGGTTTCCCAAGCACTTTAAAGCTTTTGAAATGTAATCATTCTTGTAATGTAGGAAACAGTCAATTTGCTCACAGCAAGCTGCCATAAATATTGATATGATAATGTCCAGATAAGCTGTATTAGATATGTGAGGAGATTTTGTTCTTCTTTACACAAGGTTATGGAATATTTTACACACTCATCCATGATTGACTCTTTAAAGTAAGTAGGGATGTCAATGAGGATAGGTTCACACTTGGCTGTGATGCTCTCTACAATCATCTGGTCTGCAGTCCCAAATGCTTTAGAGACTTGGTTAATCTACAGCAGGCACTTCAAAGCACTGGAGAAGTACTATCAGCAAATACCTTGCCAGACCTTCCAAATTTAATAATAAGAAAGTTGTCTCAAGACTCCCAAGCCAGTCTGCCAGCATCAAGGCATTAACGGCTTAAAATCAGCTCCGCTTGGAAGGACATGTTGTTTGTATGCTTGACATCAAATTCTCAAAGTAACTGTTCTGCTAGGAACTCAGAATATGGTAGGAGTCACCCCGGAGGACCACAGAACCGCTTTGGCGATGTCCTCAAAGCATCCCTTAAGAGATCACCCAACCTCACCAACTCATGGGAGCCCCCTGTCTTGTGACCAACCCAAATGAAGAAGGCTCATTCAGGAAAGCATGTAACACATGGGAGACTTCATCAGGAGCATGTAGAGGCAGAATTGGCGCGTCCTCCAACCTCCAATCACCTCATCTGCCTGTCTCTTCAGGCACCACCTGCCTCACAGGTAACAAAGTCCGTAGATGCACACTGGACTTAGCAGCCATCTCAGAACCCATCAAACCAGAGTGGAAGCAAGTTGCCATAAAACCATAGGACATAGCAGCAGAATTAGGCCACTCGGCCCATCGAGTCTGCTCCACCATTCAATCATGGCTGATACTTTCTCATCCCCATTCTCCTGCCTTCTCCTCATAACACCTGATACCCTTATTAATCAGGAACCTATCTATCTCTGTCTTAAAGACACTCAGTGATTTGGCCTTCACAGCCTTCTGCGGCAAAGAGTTCCACAGATTCACCACCCTCTGGCTGACAAAATTCCTCCTCATCTGGTTTAAAGGATTGTCCCTTTAGTCTGAGACTGTGTCCTCTGCTTCTAGTTTTTCCTACAAGTGGAAACATACTCTCCATGTCCACTCAATCCAGGCCTCGCAGCATCTTGTAAGTTTCAATAAGATTCCCCCCTCATCCTTCTAAACTCCAACGAGTACAGACTCAGAGTCCTCAAACGTTCCTCATACGGCAAGTTCTTCATTCCAGGGTTCATTCTTGTAAACCTCCTCTGGCCCCTTTCCAAGGCCAGCACATCCTTCCTAAGATACGGGGTTCAAAATGGCTCACAATACTCCAAATGCGGTCTGACCAGAGCCTTATACAACCTCAGAAAAACATCCCTGGTCTTGTATTCTAGCCCTCTTGACATGAATGCTAACATTGCATTTGCCTTCTTAACTGCCGACTGAAGCTGCACAGTAACCTTAAGAGAATCGTGAACAAGGACTCCCAAGTCCCTTTGAGCGTGTGATTTCCTAAGCATTTTCCCATTTAGGAAATAGTCTATGCCTAAATTCCTCCTTCCAACTCATGGGAGCCCCCTGTCTTGTGACCAACCCAAATGAAGAAAGCTCATTCAGGAAGGCATTCAGGAAGGGGTTGGTTTAGCACAGGGCTAAATCGCTGGCTTTGAAAGCAGACCAGCAGCATGGTTCAATTCCCAAACCAGCCTCCCCGAACAGGCACCGGAATGTGGCGACTAGGGGCTTTTCACAGTCACATCATTTGAAGCCTACTTGTGACAATAAGCGATTTTCATTTCATTTCATTTCCTTCCAAAGTGCATAACCTCGCACTTTTCCACATTGTATTTCATTTGCCATTTCATTGCCCACTCTCCTAGCTTGTCCAAATCCTTCTGCAGCCCCCTTGATTCCTCAATACATGTTACTACAATGTCCCCCTACAGGTATCATCTGCAAACTTAGCAACAGGGCCTTCAGTTCCTTCTTGCCCTTGATTCCGAAGGACTGCCAAGGCTAACTGTCTGCTCACACGTGAAGAATGTTCATTTCAAGTGAGGCAACGGTTTGGTGCTGGCCTGTGTAGAACCAAGTTGACTATCCATTTTCAGGAGGGAATATTAGAAAACCTTTCTAAAGGGTTCCACCTTTACAACAGTGACTACAATTTAGAAGCACTTAACTTGCTGCATTTTTGGGAAATCCTGAGCTTGTGAAATTCACGATAGAAAGGGAAATTCAATCTTTATTTTTCAAGTTTCTGAGAATCGTCTATGACAGTGAGGGGAGGAGCATAGTTTGTGTGGTATCAATCTGATGGAAAGGCATTGCAGAAAACATACCCAATTTCTCACTTGTTTGATCAATTTTGACTCTGATCCAGTCTGTAGAGTGTGGATTGTTATTGGATCATTTTTCATACTCCTGTCTTTATATAAAAATTCTGTCATTCTCTGCAATCTGTCAAGCAAGTGCTCTGAACGTTAAAAACAAAAAGTAATCTTTGAGCACTTACAGAATGGTTACACAGCAACAGTTATGACCAAGGGACTTACAGTTAATAGTCTGTGTTACTGCACACTTAGTGTTGGTTGTGTGATTTCCTGTTTCAACAGTGCAGCTCTTGATGATCTAAAAAGCTGTAATCCTAAACAGTCGAACACTAGGGTTGCACAGCACAGAAGGAGGCCATTTGGCCCATCACACTCATGCTAGCTCTTTCAAAGAGCTCACAATTAGCCGCGCTCCCTCTGCTCTTTTTCCATAGACCTGCAACTTTTTCCTCTTCAGATATTTAATCAATTCCCTTTTTAAAAATGTTACTGAATCTACTTTCAACATCCTTCCAGGCAGTGCATTTCAGATTGTAACAACCTGCTGGAATTTATTCCAAAAGTGTAATGAACTCCAATTGGCTTTATTGGTTGGCCAATTGGAGTATGAGCTCCCTCAATGATAGCTCATTGAGGGGGCCCATATAAGCACCTGTGTAGGCTTTGTGAGCCAGTCTTAAGTTGACTGGACTGCTAGCAGCACTGTTTGTAGCTGCTCCTGTAATATCGTTATTGTAAATAAATATTGGTGTGGTGACGGAACTCCTGCCTCCCGTGGATTACTACAGTGTGTGAACTCTATTTGATCTACACTGACACAACAGCAAAATATCACATATATTGAAAACTTGAACTAAAACCAGAATATGATCAGAAGTCATTACCTGAAATGTTAACCCTCCAGCCGCTACCATTACCGCTGAGTATTTTGTGCATTTGCTAAATTTTGATTCCCTACATTACAAGCCTTCGCTGCTGAATAAAATAAGCCCTATTTTCACCAGGAATAAACAGGAAACTTGTAAAAGATAAAGCGCTGGAAATCATTAAAAACTAAAAAATTCAAAGTGGGCCAGACAGCGGCTGAAATGAAAATCACTTATTGTCACAAGTAGGCTTCAATGAAGTTACTGTGAAAAGCCCCTAGTCGCCACATTCCGGCGCCTGTCCAGGGAGGCTGGTACGGTAATCGAACCGTGCTGCTGGCCTGCTTGGTCTGCTTTATAAGCCAGCGATTTAGCCGAGTGAGAGACTGTGGTACTCTGTCCTTGCCACCATCCTGAACAAAGCAGCCCGCTTGATCAGCACCTAAAACATTCACACCCTCCATCAATGGCGCATATGCAAAATTAATTGCAAGTCACCAAAACTCCAATGCAGCACCTTCCAAACCCACAACCTCAATCACCTAGAAGGACAAGGCCAACTTTGTTTTATAAATTTAGGATGCCCAATTATTTTTTTCCAAGTAAGAGGCAATTTAGCGTGGCCAATCCACCTACCCTGCACATCTTTGGGTTGTGGGGGTGAGACCCACGCAGACACGGGGAGAATGTGCAAACTCCAAACGGAGAGTGAGCCAGGGCTGGGATCGAACCCGGGTCCTCAGCGCTGTGGCAGCAGTGCTAACCTGGACCACTGTGCCGCTCCGGCCAATGGCAACTTATGCATGGGAACTTCACCACCTTCAAGTTCCCCTCCAAACCATGCACCATCCTGACTTTGAACTATGGGCGCGATGTAAATAAAAAACAATAGTCTGTTCTGGGTGGGATCAAGCAACAAGCGCCGGGAACGATCTCGCTGCCGAACAGCACTCTGTTTGTTTCTAGTGCCCCATGGGGAACGTCCCCCTGAGGCACTCAGCATCATTTTCTGCCCTGAGGGGCTCCAATGAGCAGAGCCCCTCCTTGCAGGAAGAGATTGCTATGCCGTTTAACAACATTTTTTTATTACTTTATCAGAGTTACAAAGCCAGAGCTCAGAGTGTGGACAGGGTTCAAACCCCTAATCCAGCTCCTTGCCTGCTCCAAAAATCAATTCAAATTGAATCCAATTCATGGTCCCCACAAGAGAGACATTCCAGATCTAGGCATTACACCTGATCTCACGTTCATCTTAGCCAATAGGCCCAGAAGCGATGGGTTGCCATTTTTAATGGCGCCCCGATCTCTTGACCTCCCAACCCAACCCCCAGGTCCCATCAATGCCCCAACTCACCTATAAGTGGGTCCTCTAGCCTTGCCGCACCCCACCTGACATGGGCAGGACACCCCAAGCCCAATCACGGTGTAGGAAGAATGCCAGGCTGGCACCTGCTAGCCTAGCAGTGCCACACCGGTACCCTGGCAGTGCCAAGGTGCTAGGTTGGCACCAGAAGTGCCAGGGTGCCACCCTGCCTGGAGGCTGACTAGCTGGGGCCTCCAATCACCTGGGAGACCTCACCGGTATCGTTCCGCCTGGCCACCATTTGTGGGGCCCACCCCTGATTGGCCTCCGGCTGGGGTCTCTATGCCAAAGCTTATGGATGCTGGGTGGCTGTTAGATCCGGCGTGAGCACGCCTACGTTCGTGATGTCTTGCAAGATCGGGTTAGATCTCGCGAGGTGCAGGGTGGCATGATGGTGCAGTGGTTAGTACTGCTGCCTCAGGGCGCTGAGGACCCGGGTTCGATCCCAGCCCCAGGTCACTGTGCTTGTGGAGTTTGCACATTCTCCCTCTGTCTGTGTGGGTCTCACCCCCACAACCCAAAGATGTGCAGGTGGATTTAACCACGTTAAATTGCTTCTTAGTTAAAAACATTTTTGAAAAAGATCTCGTGAGGCGTAACAACCATCAGGAATCTCAAGAACAAAGAACAAAGCAAAGTACAGCACAGGAACAGGCCCTTCGGCCCTCCAAGCCTGCGCCAACCATGCTGCCGTCTAAACTAAAATCTTCTGCACTTCCGGGGTCCGTATCCCTCTATTCCCATCCTATTCATGTATTTGTCAAGATGCCCCTTAAACGCCACTATCGTCCCTGCTTCCACCACCTCCTCCAGCAGTGAGTTCCAGGCACCCACTACCCTCTGTGTAAAAAACTTGCCCTCATACATCTCTTCTAAACCTTGCCGCTCGCACCTTAAACCTATGCCCCCTAGTAATTGACCCCTCTACCCTGGGAAAAAGTCTCTGACTGTGCACTCTGTCTATGCCCCTCATAATTTTGTAGACCTCTATCAGGTCGCCCCTCAACCTCCGTCGTTCCAGTGAGAACAAACCGAGTTTATTCAACCACTCTTCATAGCTAATGCCCTCCATACCAGGCAACATCCTGGTAAAGCTCTTCTACACCCTCTCTAAAGCCTAGTGTGGTGACCAGAATTGAACACTATACGCCAAGTGTGGCCGAATTAAGGTTCTATACAGCTGCAACATGACTTGCCAATTTTTACACTCAATGCTCCGGCCAATGAAGTCAAGCATGCCATATGCCTTCTTGACTACCTTCTCCACCTGTGTTGCCCCTTTTAGTGACGTGTGGACCTGTACACCTAGATCTCTCTGACTGTCAATACTCTTGAGGGTTTCTACCATTCACTGTATATTCCCTACCTGTATTAGACCTTCCAAAATGTATTACCTCACATTTGTCCAGATTAAACTCCATCTGCCATCTCTCCGCCCAAGTCTCCAAATGATCTAAATCCTGCTGTATCCTCTAACAGTCCTCATCACTATCCGCAATTCCACCAACCTTTGTGTCATCCGCAAACTTACTAATCAGACCAGTTACATTTTCCTACAAATCATTTATATATACTACGAACAGCAAAGGTCCCAGGACTGATCTATGCGGAACACCACTAGTCACAGCCCTCCAATCAGAAAAGCACCCTTCTATTGCTACTCTCTGCCTTCTATGATCCAGCCAATTCTGTATCCACCTTGCCAGCTCACCTCTGATCCTGTGTGTCTTCACCTTTTGTACCAGTTTGCCATGAGGGACCTTGTCAAAGGTCTTACTGAAGTCCATATAGACAATATCCACTACCCTACCTGCATCAATCATCTTTGTGACCTTCTCGTAAAACTCCATCAAGTTAGTGAGACACGACCTCCCCTTCACAAAACTGTGCTGCCATCCCAATGGAAGCCTTTCCCAGGATCGGGCCCTGGTTCCGAGAGGTAGATCGCACCACATATTGCCATTCCTTCACTGTCGCTGGGTCACTGTGGCTGCCCCCTACACCACATGGATTGCCACAGTTGAAGAATGCAGCTCATCACCTCCGAAGGGCAATTAGGAATGGGCATTAAGTTGCCAATGACGCTCACTTCCTATGAATGAATTAACTTCCTCTCCCTTGTCTTGATCAGTCCTTTAAAATGGGTTCTTCCTCCTTACAATGTCATCTTTAATAAAGGAACTCACCCAGGGGCATCATGCCATATGGGAATTTGGGACACCACAGTTCCCCACGCAGCAGTGTTTCCCTGAAGAACCTTCTAAATGCTCTTAAAGGAACCAATGTGGCACGGTTCCACTGATTAAGTCAACTTAATTTCCCTTTTACCTGCTAAATGAGCAGCTGTGGATTTTCTGTTTATGGCAATGACTGGAAAAATTATTTTAAAAAAATGTTATTGCATTGTATCTGCTTCCTTTTCTCTCCTGTGTGCGTCTGAGCTCCCTGACATCGGCTCCCAGTTTATCAGATCCTCAAAGTTAAAATTCTAAACTTTGTGCTCCAATCCCTCCATTGCTTTGCTCTTCCCTGTCTTCATAACTTCATCCAGTCTAACATCTCTCCGAGATCTCTGCATGCCTACAACTGTAGCACTGTGTATCTTTGACTTCCCACACCCTGATCTTTCAACTGTATGATTCCTGAATTCCCCCCCTAGGTCTCTCCACCTCTATGCCTATCTCTCCTCTAAGATGCTTCTTAAAATCTATGTCTTTGACCAAACCTTTTGTCCCCTGTCCTGGTGGCCCCTTCTTTGGCTGATTCAGCTCCTGTGAAGTGCTGTGAAATAATTGACAATGTTAAGAAGTGCTGAAGTATTGATGTAATGTAGGTTTAGAATACGTGAACTGAGGAAGAGGTGAATAATACCTGAGTTTATTTCCACATGTGTATCACCCAGAGAAACTGTGGGTGAGATTTAATGCAAAAAAAAAAGAGTTCCATTTTGGGTACATTTTGGGTGTTTCTCAGTGACTGCAGCGCCGAGAATTACCCCGCTATCAAACGGGACTCTGTGTTTTCTTTGCCCTCGGTGGGGAACATGCCATCGAGGCCGCACTTACCTCATTTCCTCCACTGTCGAGCTCAGCAGGAGTGCCAGGGTACCGGAATATGGCGACTAGGGGCTTTTCACAATAACTTAATTGAAGCCTACTTGTGACAATAAGCAATTATTATTATTACCAGATAATCGTTTTTGTGATAATTGGGGTATAAACAGACACCAGGAATATTTCCTGTGCTTTCTTTACAATAGTGCCATGCGATCTTTTATATGTACCAGAGAGAGCAGAAAGGATCTTGGTTTAGCAGCAATAGGACAGTGCTTTTTGGGCTCAAGCATAGGAGTGGAACTTTAATCCTAACCATCTGGTTCCGTGATAAGAGTGGTACCTGATGAGACCATCAATTCACGCGACACGTGGTTAGAAATGAACAGTGGTTTTAATCGTCTTACAACAGAGCCTGCCTGTGATGAGATGAACTCTAGATGAACTGGCAGGCAGGCTCCGACTGCCAAGCTGTATACAACCAGTGGGGTGGGGAGGGGGGGGGGGTGGAGGAGTCATGGGCGGAGCCAAGGGTGGAGCCCAGTACAAACTTCTGTACATTCCCAGTACACCTCCCCCTAGGGGCAGAGCCGCGCAACTGCTCGTGTGCCGAGCTTACAGAGGCACGGTACAACATGTGTGATAACAGTGTGAATTATGCTATTATGATTCACCACAGTATCAACTGAGCCATGGCTGACACACCATTTAATATTGACCAAGAGGGCG
Organism: Scyliorhinus canicula; assembly: GCF_902713615.1. Lineage (NCBI taxonomy): Eukaryota > Metazoa > Chordata > Chondrichthyes > Carcharhiniformes > Scyliorhinidae > Scyliorhinus > Scyliorhinus canicula. The sequence goes on from NC_052147.1 coordinate 9,178,358, forward strand.
TGATTTAATGGCCTCGTCACGCCCAACTTGGACCCCTGTCCAGAGCCCTACCACCCTGGGGGCCTCCAAACGTCTGGGAGACCCCTCTCGGTGTCGTTACGCCTGGTCCACGTTTGTGCGGACCAGTGCGAAAGAGCGCCATAGCGAGGTCTCCCAGGTGAGGCCGTTAGTTCCCAGGCCTCGGGAAAATACGGTGTCGACATATTTAAATAAGCCTAATGGCTCATTTACATAAGTGACTCTGAATCATGCCCAGCGAGGGGGAGATCCATATCGCGAAATCTCACGAGAATTTGTTAATCCAAGCGTCCCTTGGGCGCAATGAAGCCAATAAATCACGCCCTCTTGATCAATATTAAATGGTGTGTCAGCCATGGCTCAGTTGGTCCCACTCTTATCACTGAACCAGATGGTTAGGATTAAAGTTCCACTCCTATGCTTGAGCCCAAAAAGCACTGTCCTATTACTGCTAAACCAAGATCCTTTCTGCTCTCTCTGGTACATATAAAAGATCGCATGGCACTATTGTAAAGAAAGCACAGGAAATATTCCTGGTGTCTATTTAAACCCCAATTATCACAAAAATGATTATATGGTCATTATCTCAGTGCGTCTTATGTTCATTTGCTGTGCTCAAATGACAGCACATTTCGACGAAGTACATTAACACTGTTTTCTCTCTGCTGTCAGGCCTGCTGCGTTTTCCCACCATTTTCTGTTTTTTTTTGCAATGGTACTTAAATGGTTGGTATTGGTTGGCAGTGAGAGGTACTTTCTGAATGCAATACTTTTAATTCCCTCCTTTCCCTCTGAAATAGGGCAGCACGGTAGCATAGTGGTGAGCACAATTGCTTCATAGCTCCAGGGCCCCAGTTTCAATTCCCAGCTTGTGTCACTGTCTGTGTGGAGTCTGCACGTTCTCCCTGTGTGTGTGTGTGCGTGGGTTTCCTCCGGGTGCTCCGGATTCCTCCCACAGTCCAAAGATGTGCAGGTTAGGTGGATTGGCCAATGCAAATTACTTAGTGTCCAAAATTGCCCTTAGTGTTGGGTGGGGTAACTGGGTTATGGGGATAGGGTAACTGGGTTATGGGGATAGGGTGGAGGTGTGGGCTTGGGTAGGGTGCTCTTTCAAAGAGCTGGTGCAGACTTGATGGGCTGAATGGCCTCCTTCTGCACTGTAAATTCTATGAATAAAACTTAAAAAATGTAATAAAACTTTGTCTAAAATAGTTTGCTAAATGTTTTTAACATTCTGCTCACATGAGAATTGAATGTATCGTGCCTGATGTCTGCAGAAAATGTCATGCCAGGTTTTTTTAAAGAATCAGTTGACACTGAACGTGTTATGTTGTTGCAGAATTTTGCAATGTTCAATCTCAATACACTCGGAGCACATTGAGCAAGGAGAGCCAGCAGCGCGCCCGGCTGTAGTCCCCGGAGCCGCGCTCCAGCCTGTGTTTCAAAGCGGCCCCGCCCCTTCAAAGAACTACAGCTCCCACAATGCACCCCGGCGGTCACCTCTGACGTCATCTTCCGGAGACGCAACGAACAGCGTCGGGCCTACTCAGGATGGAGCCGGGTTCAGGCTCCTTATTCCCGGCCTTTGCGGAGGGAAACGTTCTCTGTGGAAGCAGATCTAAAGGTAAATACTTGGAATGAAACGCTGGATAATCCGGGACACGGCTTCCTGTTTGCTGAGCCAGGATTCGTGCGTTTAAAATAAAAACTGCCCCCCCTGAAATTTGATGGGATTTCCCCCCCCCTCTGATCCTGGTTTGAGCAAACAATCCAGACTGACATTGCAGTACTGAGGGAGTGCCGCACTGTCAGAGGGTCAGTACTGAGGGAGTGCTGCACTGTCAGTGGGTCAGTACTGTGGGAGTGTCGCACTGTCAGAGGGTCAGTACTGAGGGAGTGTCGCACTGTCAGAGGGTCAGTGCTGAGGGAGTGCCGCACTGTCAGAGGGTCAGTACTGAGGGAGTGCTGCACTGTCAGAGGGTCAGTACTGAGGGAGTGCTGCACTGTCAGAGGGTCAGTACTGAGGGAGCGCCGCACTGTGAGAGGGTCAGTACTGAGGGAGTGCCGCACTGTCAGAGGGTCAGTACTGAGGGAGTGCCGCACTGTCAGAGGGTCAGTACTGAGGGAGTGCTGCACTGTCAGAGGGTCAGTACTGAGGGAGTGCTGCACTGTCAGAGGGTCAGTACTGAGGGAGTGCCGCACTGTGAGAGGGTCAGTACTGAGGGAGCGCCGCACTGTCAGAGGGTCAGTACTGAGGGAGTGCTGCACTGTCAGAGGGTCAGTACTGAGGGAGCGCTGCACTGTCAGAGGGTCAGTACTGAGGGAGTGCCGCACTGTCAGAGGGTCAGTACTGAGGGAGTGCCTCACTGTCAGAGGGTCAGTACTGAGGGAGTGCTGCACTGTCAGAGGGTCAGTACTGAGGGAGTGCTGCACTGTCAGAGGGTCAGTACTGAGGGAGCGCCGCACTGTGAGAGGGTCAGTACTGAGGGAGTGCCGCACTGTGAGAGGGTCAGTACTGAGGGAGTGCTACACTGTCAGAGGGTCAGTACTGAGGGAGTGCCGCACTGTCAGAGGGTCAGCACTGAGGGAGTGCCGCACTGTCAGAGGGTCAGTACTGAGGGAGTGCTGCACTGTCAGAGGGTCAGTAGTGAGGGAGTGTGACACTGTCAGAGGGTCAGTACTGAGGGAGTGTCGCACTGTCAGAGGGTCAGTACTGAGGGAGTGCGGCACTGTCAGAGAGTCAGTACTGAGGGAGTGCCGCACTGTCAGAGAGTCAGTACTGAGGGAGTGCCGCACTGTCAGAGGGTCAGTACTGAGGGAGTGCCGCACTGTCAGAGGGTCAGTACTGAGGGAGTGCTGCATTGTCAGAGGGTCGGTACTGAGGGAGTGCCGCACTGTCAGAGGGTCAGTACTGAGCGAGTGCTGCACTGTCAGAGGGTCAGTACTGAGGGAGCGCTGCACTGTCAGAGGGTCAGTACTGAGGGAGTGCTGCACTCTCAGAGGGTTAGTACTTGGGGAGTGCTGCACTGTCGGAAGGTCAGTACTGAGGGAGTGCCGCACTGTCAGAGGGTCAATACTGAGGGAGTGCAGCACTTTCAGAATGTCAGTGCTGAGGGAGTGCTGCACTGTCAGAGGGTCAGTACTGAGGGAGTGCTGCACTGTCAGAGGGTCAGTACTGAGGGAGTGCTGCACTGTCAGAGGGTCAGTACTGAGGGAGTGCTGCACTGTCAGTGGGTCAGTACTGAGGGAATGCTGCACTGTCAGTGGGTCAGTACTGAGGGAGTGCCGCACTGTCAGAGAGTCAGTACTGAGGGAGTGCCGCACTGTCAGAGCGTCAGTAATGAGGGAGTGCTGCACTGTCAGAGGGTCAGTACTGAGGGAGCGCTGCACTGTCAGAGGGTCAGTACTGAGGGAGCGCTGCACTGTCAGAGGGTCAGTACTGAGGGAGCACTGCATTGTCAGAGGGTCAGTACTGAGGGAGTGCTGCACTGTCAGAGGGTGAGTACTGAGGGAGTGCTGCACTCTCAGAGGGTCAGTACTGAGGGAGTGCTGCACTGTCAGAGGGTCAGTACTGAGGGAGTGCTGCACTGTCAGAGTGTCAGTACTGAGGGAGTGCTGCATTGTCAGAGAGTCAGTACTGAGGGAGTGCTGCATTGTCAGAGAGTCAGTACTGAGGGAGTGCCGCACTGTCAGAGGGTCAGTACTGAGGGAGTGCTGCGGTGTCAGAGGATCAGTACTGAGGGAGTGCTGCACTGTCAGAGGGTCAGTACTGAGGAGTGCTGCACTGTCAGAGGGTCAGTACTGAGGGAGTGCCGCACTGTCAGAGGGTCAGTACTGAGGGAGTGCCGCACTGTCAGAGGGTCAGTACTGAGGGAGCGCTGCATTGTCAGAGGGTCAGTACTGAGGGAGTGCTGCACTGTCAGAGGGTGAGTACTGAGGGAGTGCCGCACTGTCAGAGGGTCAGTACTGAGGGAGTGCTGCGGTGTCAGAGGATCAGTACTGAGGGAGTGCTGCACTGTCAGAGGGTCGGTACTGAGGGAGTGCTGCACTGTCAGAGGGTCAGTACTGAGGGAGTGCCGCACTGTCAGAGAGTCGGTACTGAGGGAGTGCTACACTGTCAGAGGGTCAGTAGAGGGGGTGTGCTGCACTGTGAGGTGTGCTGTCTTTCAGACGGTGGATGAAGAACAGGAGTCTTGCTCCCCAGTGTCCTGGCCAATGTTTATCTCTCAATCGACATCACACCAAAAGCAGATTATCTGGTTAGGAATGTGTTGTTTGTGAGAGCTTGTCGTCTGTGCACATTGGCTGTTTTGTTTGCAGACTTATCAGAGTGATTCCACTGCAAAGGTGCCTTGTTGGCTGTAAAACATTTTGAGACATCCTGAGTTTGTCACTGGCACTATATCGATACAAATCTAAGTCTCCTTGTTTTACTCACACATTTTAATGTGAATTGTATATCATACAGTGACAGCACGAAAAACAGCCTTTTGGCCCATTGTGTCAGTTCCATCACAGAGCTAACCAATTAGTCCATGCCCCTGTCCTTTCCCCACAAGCGGTGTATTTTTTTCCCGACTGTTTATTTTTTTTTGAATGTTGTCGCATTTGTTGCTTGTGCGTAAATGCCTTTGAACTGATTGACCTGCAAGACCATTTCCAGAGAATCCCCACAGTGCAGAAGGAGGCCATTCGGCCATTGTCTCTGCACCCTACAAATGAAACCCCCCCCAATCCCTGTAATACCACACATTGATCAGCACCTCTTTGGACACTAAGAGCAATTTATCATGGCCAATCAGCCTAGTCTGCTTATTTTTGGACTGTGGGAGGAAACCGGAGCACCCGGTGGAAACTCACACAGACACAGGGAGAACGTGCAAACTCCACTTTGACTCGCCCAAGGTCGGAATGGAACCCGGGTCACTGATGCCATGAGGCAGCTGTACTAACCATTGCTAACCATTGTAGACAGTTAAAGGTTAGCCACATATAGGCCAGGCTTGACACGGATGTCAGATTTCCTTACCGAACAGACGTTAGTGAACCAGGTGAGCTTTTATGACAATTGTTGATAGTTTGATGGTCAACATAACTGAGACTTGGGGCGGCGCAGTGGTGAGCACTGCTGCCTCACGGCGCTGAGGTCCCAGGTTCGATCCCGGCTCTGGGTCACTGTCCGTGTGAAGTTTGCACATTCTCCCCGTGTCTGTGTGGGTTTCACCCCCACAACCCAAAGATGTGCAGGGTAGGTGGATTGTGTGGTGATCGTAAATCTGAGTAGATGCAATACAACTGAGCAAGCACTAGAGGGAGCACGGGAGAGCTATATATACACAGGGACAGGAAGTGACGACACACTTCATGGAAGGCAGAACTCGTAGCAGGACACAGACACACAGGCAGGCAGCGTTGGAGGTAGCCGTAAGTTAAGCTCTGAAGAGAGAACAAATTCACAATAAAGCATCTTCTCCACATTTGAGACTACGAGCTACTCAGGTCTGCACACGCCTTCCGTGGATCTTTGCATTGACTGAACAGACCTGCATATCTTTGGCTGCATTGGGCACAATGCCCTATGAAGTAGTGGGTTCTGGAGTGCAGGATTTGCTTCCGCCGCCCTCTGCCTCATCATTAAGACGTTGTGGCTCGAAGAGTGACGCAGCTTGATGGGGACATTGTCGCTATCCTGAACGACCGATAACTCCTCCTCGTGATTAATGTCACTGGTACAGAGTGTCTTTTTCTTCCCCATGCCATTTGAGATTTGGAAAAACAGAAACTGGCAGAGTAGATTGGACTGTGTCTGGATGGTCCAAACCATTTTAGTGGACAGGAGTTTCTTGGACATCCGAATCTTTGAAGCACAATCCACAGAGGCTCATGATTTGCTGAATTAGATACCTTGGCCAGGTTGTGAATGAAATGAGGAATTCATGGTGTTGTTCTCAAATTTATATCTGGCCACAAATCCACACTGTCTCTGGGAGGATTTCCTCCGGATTTTTCTTGCCATCGACGCCTTGTTGCTGGGGAAATCCTCTCAGATTTAGAATCATAGAATAACACAGAAGGAAGGTATTGTGATGTGGTGCATAGGTAGCTCTCTCCCACAGGCACATGGGGGGGGGCTGGCACTAATGCCCCATCAAGGAGGGTGCCCAAGCAGGGGTGGTGGCTCGCCCTGACCCTGTAAAGGATGGACCACTCTACCCCAAAGAATTTGCTCATCCGAGCCACCGTCATCTGGGCCCGGTGAATGACCTTAAACTGAATCAGCCCGAGCCTGGCACATGTTGCGGTTGAGTTTATCCTACTCGGAGCTTGCCCCCCATACCCCGTCCCCCATCTCCCCGCCGAGTCCCTCCTCCCATTTGAGTTTCAGTTCCTCCATCTGGGATTCTTCCCCCTTCATGAGCACCTTGTAAATATCCGAGACTCTACCCTCTCCTCTCGAGACTATTCTGTCCTGAATCCCTATTGGCGGGAGGGGTGGGAAGGATGGGACCTGTCTGCGTACAAAGTCTAGCACCTGTAAGTACCTAAATTAATTTCCTCTTTCCAGCCCAAATTTCTCCTCCAACTCCCTCAAACTCGCAAAGCTCCCCTCTAGGAACATGTCTCCCACCCTCCTCGCCCCCGCCCGCCGCCATGTTTGAAACCCTCCATCCATGTTCCCGGGGGCAAATCGATGATTATCACATATTGGCGCCCAGACAAACGCACCCACCTCCCCTATATGCCTCCTCCACTGGCCCCATATCCGCAGGGCCGCCCCCACTACCGGGCTGATGGCTGGCTGGCGACAGCGGTAGGGGAGCCGTG